>NC_089597.1:52936605-53098213 GCF_019320115.1 Miscanthus floridulus
CATTGAGTAGAAGCGACCGATGAACAGTCCGATCAATTGGTCGGTGACGGAGTCCATGAACCAAGTGGTCCGACCAGTTGATTGGTGGAGAAGTCTGAGCACCAGGTGGTCCGATCAGCTGGACGATGATCCTGACATATAAATATGTAGAATAGGTAGTACATGATGTAAAAATATATGAACTCTAGAGAAAAATCAGCAATGGCGATGAAATAGCGTATGCAGCTCAGCGATTAGTTGGTGTGAAGATGTATTTATATTTAATATAAACCGTCCGACCAGTTAGTGTGTAGCTGAGTCTCCAGCCCTAGCTAGCCTGTTAACCATAACATCGAGCACGGAGCCTGTGCACGTGTAGGAGGAACAGGCGTGACCAAGGAGCCGCTGCCGACCACCCATAACGCAGAGCGTGGAGCCCGTAGCACATGTAGGGAGGAGCCAGAGACAAGGCCATCTCTAGAGGCATCCAAGCATCAACATGACTGTTCAGGGGTTCGGAAAATCGTTTGGAGAGCAAATATGGAGAAAATATCTCAGAGAAACATTATGGCAATATACAAAGAGCGGAGAATATTTAGAAGAATATTAAAGTTGTGACTTAGCTTTAGACAGAATGTCTGGTTGGCGGCATATGGCATTATCTGGTCGGCGACGCGGGCAACTCGCTTAGCAGCTCACTATCCGGCTAGAACAAAGTTGATCTCATGTTGGAGTTGGACGGACATAGTCGGAGCTTGGTGGTGTCAATCCACATACGAAGACGTGCGCTGTGGTTGTCGAAGGATGTCGACGCGATCCGCCGAGTTGCTGCGAAGGATGTTGATCTTGAGTTACGACATCTGGTTCGCTAGGGATCAGCGTGCACAGGCCCCTACCTGGCGCGCCAACTATCGACAGAAGATGCTCGATAGTCCTCCGAGGGGTATCCCATGAAGGTAGATTTGTCGGTGGGGGTGCGCGTAATCAGGAACCGGAGGTAACACAAGGCGCATAGACAACGATTTAGACAGGTCTGGGCTGTCTGATCGACGTAATACCCTACGTTCTATGTCTTTTGTGTATTGTATTGAATATGGGGTGTATCTCGATGTCCACTAGGGGACCCCTGCCTCTTCTTATATACTTTGGAGGGGTAGGGTTACAAGGAAAGTATCCTATTTGGTACTATACAATAGCTTGCGGTGCACGCCTTGATCTTGTGGGCTGGGCCACCTCTGATGGTGCGGCCCATGTCTTGTCTTGTAGATACCCGGGGCCATATCCCCACAACTAGTCCCCGAGCCTGATAGTAGGTGACATAGTCACATGGTGCTAGGGTTAGAAAGTAGAAGAAAGGCAGAAGACCGGCTGAGCAGGCAACCAGTCCACGGGTGGAGCCCTGAATCAAAAAGCGCACATTCATCGCAAGGTGAAGTGTGCCCACTTAGTCCCCAAGCCTACTGGAAGATGAAGAATGAATCTTATAGTAGGGTCAAAGAAAAAGAAGTCTGAAAGCTTGCTGACATTGTCTGACATGCGTGTATCAAGACCCCAGACATGCTGCCCAAGATCAGCACCCTGATCCGAACAGCATGGAGCAGCTTGATAGCACACCAATGAGACATAGCAAGATTCGACCACCAAGGGAGTCCCCGGTGTAGCTGGCGACGTCCGAGCACTGAGGAGTCCTCAGCGTAGCTGGCGATGTCCGAGCACCTAGGAGTCCCCCATGTCGCTGGCGATGTCCAAGCACTGAGGAGCCCCCGGCGTAGCTGGCGATGTCCGCAAGGTGAAGTGTGCCCACTTAGTCCTCGAGCACAAAGAAACCAAGCGCCGAGGAGTAACCGGCATAGCTGGCGATGAAGCATGAATGATGAACAGTCTGGTCAACTAGTCGGCGATGAAGTGAGCATTGAGTAGAAGCGACCGACGAACAGTCCGATCAATTGGTCGGTGACGGAGTCCATGAACCAAGTGGTCCGACCAGTTGATCGGTGGAGAAGTCTGAGCACCAGGTGGTCCGATCAGCTGGACGATGATCCTGACATATAAATATGTAGAATAGGTAGTACATGATGTAAAAATATATGAACTCTAGAGAAAAATCAGCAATGGTGATGAAATAGCGTATGCAGCTCAGCGATTAGTTGGTGTGAAGATGTATTTATATTTAATATAAACCGTTCGACCAGTTAGTGTGTAGCTGAGTCTCTAGCCCTAGCTAGCCTGTTAACCATAACATCGAGCACGGAGCCTGTGCACGTGTAGGAGGAACAGGTGTGACCAAGGAGCCGCTGCCGACCACCCATAACGCAGAGCGCGGAGCCCGTAGCACATGTAGGGAGGAGCCAGAGACAAGGCCATCTCTAGAGGCATCTGAGCATCAACATGACTGTTCAGGGGTTCGGAAAATCGTTTGGAGAGCAAATATGGAGAAAATATCTCGGAGAAACATTATGGCAATATACAAAGAGCAGAGAATATTTAGAAGAATATTAAAGTTGTGACTTAGCTTTAGACAGAATGTCTGGTTGGCGGCATATGGCATTATCTGGTCGGCGACGCGGGCAACTCGCTTAGCAGCTCACTATCCGGCTAGAACAAAGTTGATCTCATGTTGGAGTTGGACGGATGTAGTCAGAGCTTGGTGGTGTCAATCCACATACGAAGACGTGCGCTGTGGTTGTCGAAGGATGTCGATGCGATCCGCCGAGTTGCCGCAAAGGATGTTGATCTTGAGTTACGCCATCTGGTTCGCTAGGGATCAGCATGCACAGGCCCCTACCTGGCGCACCAACTATCGACAGAAGATGCTCGATAGTCCTCCGAGGGGTATCCCACGAAGGTAGATTTGTCGGTGGGGGTGCGCGTAATCAGGAACCGGAGGTAACACAAGGCGCATAGACAACGATTTAGACAGGTCTGGGCTGTCTGATCGACGTAATACCCTACGTTCTATGTCTTTTGTGTATTGTATTGAATATGGGGTGTATCTCGATGTCCACTAGGGGACCCCTGCCTCTTCTTATATACTCTGGAGGGGTAGGGTTACAAGAAAAGTATCCTATTTGGTACTATACAATAGCTTGCGGTGCACGCCTTGATCTTGTGGGTTGGGCCACCTCTGATGGTGCGGCCCATGTCTTATCTTATGGATATCAAGGGCCATACCCCCACAACCGCCCATGAGATTTGGAGTTATCTCAATGGGAAATATGGGACAGTTTCCGACGATGCAGATGAGCCTAAGAAGGAGGCGCATGAGTGTGTTGAGCATGACCACGATTTGGTGATTATAGAAGATTGCTCCACCTCATGGTCAAGTGATGATGATGATGATCATACCACAAGATCACTTAACAAGATTGATGATGATGCTACAAGTGATGCCAATGATGATGCTACTCCATGCACACTTGACGGTGATAATGATAGATCATGCTCGGGCTATGAGAGTGATGTTTCTTCAAGTTCTCCAACTACATCACTGTAACACCTCGGGTGTTTAAAATACTAAAACCTGACATGTCATCATATGCATTGCAAAGCATTTGGCATTTGATGAAAACTTTGAGATGCATACACTAAAACAAGTTTATATTCATGTGGTATGTGTTGAATTGTATTGTTTGACTTAAATTCAAAGTTTGTTTGGATTTTTGAATTTTTCGAGAAACCCCCACTTTTCAGCATTTAAATCCTACCCTGAAAATCCATTTCAAAATCTAAGTATAATTTGGGGTTGATCCCAAAAGCAAAAGTGTAGAGCTTGGCAAGTTATACAAAGTTTGTTTTTGGAGTTTTTCAAGTTGTTTAGAAAAATTTTGAGTAATTCAAAAAGGCGTAATTCGTTAAATTTACATATTCAAATTCAAAAGTTCATTTCAAAATCTAGACCGAATTAGGAGATGGTTATAGAAGCAAAGTTGTAGAACTTTTGATTTTGAACAACTTTTGTTTTTGGAGATTTTTGAGTTGTTATGAAAATTTGAGTAATTTGTGAATTTTGGCGAATGGCAAACTTGTAATTACTGTGAACAGTATCCACCGTCGAGACTACACCGCCGGCGACCTTCTTCGGCGTTCCAGGCGCGTCGTGGCCGTCCTTGGCGTCGCGCTGGCGTGGAAACGGCTCCGTCGTGGCTTCCTTGAGCTTCTGAGTCGCGTTATAAGAACCGAGACGCCGTCGTCGTCGTTTTTCTTCCTTCTCTGTTTTTCTAGTCACCACCGCCGCAGCTCCGTCGAGCTCTCGCCGTCGACCTAGCGCCGTTGCCGTCTTGGCAAAGCATGCTCCAGCTCCGCCGTATCCTTGCGCATCCAGCCAACCCATCAATTCAGCTAGTCTAAGTTGGGAACTCGAGTTGCATCGTCTTCTTCCTCGCGGCCGGCAACTCCTCCGCCGAGCACGATTTGCCGCGGCCAGAGCTCCACGGTGCATCTTCGTCCCTGGTTTTGGCTGATTCTATTTCATCTCGATGCTGTGGTACTTAATCCTTAGCTGGTTGCTCATTTTGACCACTGTAGTCACCGGTACACCATAAAGGACGACGTTTTGCTCCGCCGTGATCACCATGATCGTCGTCACACCTCTCCGTTGCTTCTCCGACCTCGCTCCTTGCTTCAACGCGTTCGGGGTGAGCCACTGGTGCTTCCTGGATCCCTTGTTTGAGCTCTACCGATCGCACACCGCCGGCGTAGCACTGCCGTGCCACCGCGTCCGTCATGATCGGCGAAGTGCTTGGTTCGGTCCATAATTGGTCGCATTAGTGCCATAGATCGATGCGCTGTGAAGTAGTGAACATGTTAGTACCCTTGCCGTCGTCATTGATCTCACCGTCGGTGAGAAATCGCTGGTTAGAGCCGTCGCTGCCGTGGTCAACGTCGGAGGTTAGGGATGACAGGTGGGGTCGGGTTGTCAGTGACTCAGCGTTCTAAATGGATTTTTCTATTTTCAGATTTGAATGAATAGTGTCTATTTTTCTTATTTTTGTGTAGATTTCTTTAGAGCTCCAAAAATTATGAAAATTTTTGTGTGACTTCTCTGTGATGTAGAGTATTTAAGAAAAATATGAAATAATGTTTTTCAGTACTTTTTTAATGTGATAAAAATTGCTCAATTTAATAATAAATGGATTTCCATGATTTTTCTAGGCTTATTTACTTGTCCAAAAATTATGAAATTTATTTTGCCACTTAGTTATCATGTAATGAACATTTACTAAAATTTTGAGCTCAATTAGAATAAGTTGATTTATTTCATAATTTTGAATTAAATAATTAATTCATAAAAGCAAATAGTAACCTTTAGTGATTTAGGTTTTGTTTGTAATTTTGGATTGAGTGATGACCTTGGGTCATTTGTTGATAATGATCCTTGGTAGTTGATGTATGTGTTACGAAAAAGATTTAGTTTGTTTGACTTGCAACTGTACCGCGAAGGAAAGTTGTATTCAAATTGTTAATTTTTGTATCCATCATCGAGCATCATATTTCGTATTCCGCATCATGTTAAACATGGCATTGTTATTACGTGTAGTGAACGAAGGTGAACATGTGGTAGTTAATCAAGTTGTTGAGGAGGTTAATCCGTCTGTTGAGGTCGGATCGAATACTTGTGTGACGTCGCAGGAATCGGACTTTTCCGTCAACGAAGGCAAGCCCCGGATGCATACAACCCTACCTTGTGTTTTACAAATTAATTTTGCTTTTGCTTTCTGTTACTGCATTAAGTGATGAGGAGTTAAGTAAGAGCCTAATTGGTGCATTACCAACCTTGTTATTCCATATTTACCATATTACCAGTTTTAAATTCGTATATGCCTAGTTTTGCTTAGCTATGCGTAGAACGATGAAGTCAGGTGATTAACTGTCACATGCAAGTTTCAAATGAAACCTTGGTTACTTATGTTATCATGTGATATGGGGATGTGGAGTAATAAATCTAGACCGGGCGGACTCGGTGTGTGTGAGCCACAAGACATGGAGGTCTTGTGAGCGGGTTCTTTCCGACTGTGTCGATTAAGGCACGTCCGTTGTTGAATTGCATGAGGTGAGAATTTGTAGTACTAACCACATACTCCGGTAAGCCTTAACTTGGCGATTTTATTATGAGAATGGCTACTCGCGCACTGGGAGTGGAGAGATGGTGGGAATAGCGTGTACCCACGTGGCTATGGGTTGGATTGGTGGAGTACTGTATTCTCAGGTGGCGCAGACCCGTTCTTGTTTTAGAGGATCCGAGAATAGGTTGGTATATGTAGGTCAGGGACCTGCATATATCGTGTGGTCTCGAAGTCCCAGCTAGGTTTATAATCAGTTCGAATCGTCGTTGCTCCTCGGTTATGGAGACTCAACTCACTGTTCATCATCGTAGTATTAATAACTGGAACTTGAGAATGGTTGATGAAGGTGTTGGATATGAAGTTTCATGATCTCATTACGGATCGTGTCATCTTTGTATATGATTTTATGAAGTTTAAATTGTTGAAATAAAGAATTTTGTTAAAGAGCTTTTACGCAAAATAACTTTGATTATTGCTAAAACCATACCTTGAATCCCTGAGCCTGCATTCCTGAGTTCTATCAGTTTTATTTCGGTTAAGTCTTGTTGAGTACTTTTGTACTCAGGGTTCGTTGACCCTTGTTGCAGCTGAGCCTCATGAGTAGATCTGTTTTGGATCGTGCTGCATGACTATCGTTCGTTCTGACGATGAGAAGTAAATATGTGGTCCTTGGGCAGGGCAGTTTCATTGTGTGTTTTGTATTATATTATAATGCCACTCCACTATTTTGTTTTGTAATAATTATCGAACTTAGTTTGTAAGGTTTGAAACAACTGGTTTGTAAACTATGTTATCGTAAGACTTCCACTGTTTTTACTCTGGTGCTGATATTTGAATAAATGTTGTAATACTGCAATGACTCTGTAACGTGATCCTGCTCGGAAATCGTGGATGATTCGGGGTTCCCGAGGACACCCGACAGACTTCTTAAGTTACCAGGAACATATGCATTGTTGTCAAAGGTCGTTGGACAGTGATAAGTGCATGTGGGTCCTATAATTTAGGAGGTTCTGCCACAGAATGGTATCAGAGCAATCGTTACAAGGTTTTTGTTGTATTGTTTACAAAAAACTTCAAAATGATTTGGGATGACTAAATTAAACTTGCTAATTTAGTCCAAATTGCTTCTGACTTATCTTATTTCTTTCTCACCATTCCTTATTTGATTAAAAGGGTCTTGTGTGGTGGAGTAGTAATCTTACTATGCCCTATATAAAAATAAATGTTGTTTATGTGCATTATAAACTTTGATGTTTTTGTTCGTAAGAACGATTCATGCATCATGAATAATTCACTCGTTACTTCCTTCACCTCTTAGTCTGGAGTTGAGTAGTGAGACTGGTTTGAGTAATGTAATCCATCATAGCTGCTCTTTAGACTTTGATCAAATGGTCTTACTTGGATTAAATTGGTTTCCTACAGTATGGCTAAGTCCACAGGACCCAAAGGAGTTCCTCGTCACCAACTTGCCCCTAGAAACGATGGTGCTAGCAGTAGCAGTTCTAGGCCTGATCCCCAGGTGGAGATACAGAGAATTTCTGCAGAATTAGCACAAGCTACTAGAGATAGGGCTTTGGATGCAATACAGGTAGGAGAATTGCAGGGTCAATTGAGGCGTCTCACCACCACACACAGGAACTACGAAAACATGTTAGTTCGTATGGTGGAGGGATGAAATGAGGCTTGGCATAGGGAAAATGTAGCTAGAGCTAGAACTCATGAGCTAGAATTCTATGTAGAAGATTTAGAAGAACATAATACCTATCTACATGAGGAAGTTCATAGGCTTAGCAATCTACTAAACCCAAATCATGAGCCTCAAGCTGATGCCATGGACCCCGGTGTCATCCTTGCCGATGATAACGAATCGAAAGAGGAAGAAGAAGAAGATCCTGAAGAATTAGTAATGATCAATGAAAGTGATGATGAAGGCGGTAATAATTCCAGAATGGATACCGAGCCGGAAGTTTGAAGTAATCACGGAAAAGAGTAGAGTTGTATAATAGTTAATTATGGTTAAGCTATGTATCTTGTTTTGGTACTTATAGGGTCTGGTGTTTATAGTAGTAAACCCTATGTAATGTGTCTGGAGTAAGCTTTTGTGCAATTCAATAAAGGCTTGTGAATAAAGTTTGGTTTGTTATGAGCAGATGCATCGTACGCGGGGATCGCATATTCCTGGTACTTCACAAGATGATGATGATATCCCCAACCCGCCACCGATGCCGACCAATCTGGCTGATGCTATCGCTGCATTAGTCAATGTGACTATGGAAAATTCTCGTTTGCTTCATGAGATGGCTCAAAGTAATCAGAATCAGATGCATGGAAACCGTGGCCGCAATCATAACAGGCATGAGGCTACCTATGTGGATTTCACGGATACAAAACCCCCGGTGTTCACCAAGGCAGATGAACCACTAGAGGCTGATGACTGGCTTAGGACCATGGAGCATAAATTTGATCTTATTCACTGCATAGAGTTTCAGAAACCGGTGTTTGCTGCCCAGCAACTTAGAGGTGCAGCTGGTGCTTGGTATGCAAATCTAATGGCCATGCAACCCGCAGGCGTTCCGTTAACTTGGATAGAATTTCGCACTGCTTTCAGAGCCCATTATATCCCAGAAGGAGTGATGGCTATGAAGCTGGATGAATTCCTTGCTTTGAGGCAAGGGGATCAAACAGTGATGCAGTATGTGGGAAGATTCAATCATCTGTCGCAGTATGCATCTGAACATGTTAATACGGATGCCAAGAAAAAGAAATGGTTCATGAGAGGTTTGAATACCAAACTGCAGACAATGATGACAGCCAATACCAATATCACTTATCATGAGGCAGTAAATATTGCAATTGCTTCAGAGGCAAAGTATCGGCAGCATAAGGAGCTCAAGAAGAAAAAGAATGTGCCGTCTGGACCTTTTGGTGGAAACCAAAAGAGGCAGAGAGTGATTTATCATCTAGTAAACCATTATCGTCCTCCTTACCGTCTGCCACAGTCTCAAGCCAGGCAATAGTCAAATGTTTGTCCTGCTATAACCTATCCGAACTCACAGTCAACCAATGCTCCTGGTGGCAATGCTCCAACGTCACAGGGTCACAACTATCCGTGTTACAATTGTGGAAGGATTGTTCATTTCTCCAGGGAATGTCCATATCCTAGGCAGGCTAATCAAAATTATCAGAAGACCCCTACCAATCAACAACAGGGTCAGGCACCAAACAAGAACCACAATCAGAATGCTCAGAAGGGCAAAGATGAGAGGAAGACAGGACGGGTGTTCTATATTCAAGCTGGAGAAATTCCGGAGGGGGAGCCAGTGATGATGGGTATGTTTCCTGTTGCCAATCACCCTGCAGTTATACTTTTTGATTCTAGCGCATCGCATTCATTCATCAATAGAACATTTGTCATGAAGTATGAAATTTCAATTGGGGCAACAAAGGAAAGTTTCTTTATACAGTCGCTCAGGGGACGTCTGTGTACTAAGGAAATGGTATACCAGGTACCCGTAAACCTGGGTGGGCATATTTTTCCCACTACCATGATTATCCTTAAGGATCAGGATATAGATGTAATCTTGGGAATGAATTGGATGTATCAGCATAAGGCTATTATAGATGCTTTGAATAGGACTTTAAGAGTAAGTTTGCTTGATAGTAATTCTCAACTTCTCATCCAACTTCCAACCCTAAGAAGATCAGTGGGCAAGATTTGTGCGACTGCTGTCAAAGAGATTAGAGATATTCCGGTAGTGTATGAATTTCCGGATGTGTTTCCTAAAGATTTACCTGGTCTACCACCTGATAGGGATGTACAGTTTAACATAGAGTTACAACCTAGAACAGCTCCAATTTCTCGGAGAGCTTATAGAATGCCACCTAAGGAATTAGCCGAGTTGAAGGCTCAGTTACAAGAATTAATTGAGAAGGGGTTTATCCAACCTAGTTCCTCACCTTGGGGATGTCTGGCAATTTTTGTGAAAAAGAAAGATGAGACCCTGAGGTTATGTGTTGACTATCGTCCGTTGAGTGAAGTGACCATCAAGAATAAGTATCCATTACCTCAGATAGATTTGCTTTTTGATCAATTGGCCGGAGCCAAAGTTTTCTCCAAGATAGATTTGAGATCAGGGTATCACCAAATTAAGATAAAGCCTGAAGATATTCCCAAAATGGCATTTACCACAAGATATGGATTATATGAATACTTGGTGATGTCTTTTGGTTTGACAAATGCTCCAGCTCATTTCATGTACCTGATGAATTCAGTATTCATGCCTGAGCTAGACAAGTTTGTAGTGGTATTTATAGATGATATACTAGTATATTCCAAGAATAAGACAGAACATGCAGAACACCTCAGAATTGTTCTGACTCGTTTGAGAGAACATCAATTGTATGCCAAGTTCAGCAAGTGTGATTTTTGGCTTAAGGAAGTGCAATTTCTTGGACATGTCTTGTCAGCCGAAGGAGTTGTAGTTGATCCTGACAAAGTGAGGGATGTGCTTGATTGGAAACCGCCAACCACAGTTCATCAAGTTTAGAGTTTTCTTGGATTGGCGGGATATTACCGTCGGTTTATTCCAGAATTCTCTAAAGTATCAAAACCTATAACTGAATTGTTGAAGAACCAAGTCAAGTTTGTCTGGTCATCAGATTGTGAAGAGGCTTTCCAGACTTTGAAAAGGCTGTTGACTACTGCACCAGTGTTAGCTCAACCTGATATCGAGAAGCTGTTTGATGTTTATTGTGATGCTTCAGGTATTGGTATTAGATGTGTGTTGATGCAAGAAGGCCGGGTCATTGCCTATGCGTCCAGGCAACTTAAGCAACATGAAGAACACTATCTGACTCATGACTTGGAGTTAGCAGCTGTGGTTCATGCTCTAAAGATTTGGCGGCATTACCTACTTGGTAATACGTGCCATATGTATACAGACCACAAGAGCTTAAAGTATATCTTTACTCAGTTAGAGTTGAACATGCGATAAAGAAGATGGTTAGAACTGATTAAGGATTATGATTTGGAAGTACATTATCACCCTGGTAAAGCAAATGTGGTTGCAGATGCCCTTAGTCGCAAAAGTTATTGCAATTGTCTGACAGTGAGAACAATGGGTTTCAATTTATGCCAAGAAATGGAGAAGTTGAATGTAGAAATAATTCAACAAGGAAGTTTGACCAACATAATTGTTGAAGCTACTATTCGAGATCAAGTTATTGCTGCTCAAAAGGAAAACAAGGGTATAGCCCATATCAAGGAAAGAGTCAGGGATGGAAAAGCAGAATGTTTTAGCATAGATGATGAAGATGTGTTATGGTTCAAGGATCGCCTGGTGGTACCAAAAGTTCCTGAGTTGCGGCAGTCAATTCTAGATGAGGCACATGCTACTAGGTTATCTATCCATCCGGGAAGCAACAAGATGTACCATGATTTGAAGCAAAGATTCTGGTGGACTAAAATGAAAATAGAAATTGCTAGATATATAGCAAAGTGTGATACTTGTCAAAAGGTAAAAGCTATACATTTGAGGTCTGCTGGTGAATTACAACCATTACCTATTCCATCTTGGAAGTGGGAGGACATAAGTATGGACTTTATTGTTGGTCTACCCAGGACATCAAAGGGATTTGACTCAGTATGGGTTATTGTAGATCGACTCACTAAGTCAGCACATTTTCTTCCAGTCAAGACAATATATCCTACGATCCAATATGCCAAGATGTATTTAGCAAGAATCATGAGTCTCCATGGAATACCCAAGACTATTGTGTCAGATAGGGGTACACAGTTTGTCTCCAATTTTTGGAAACACTTACATGCTTCGTTAGGTACCAAACTTCTGTATAGTACAGCTTATCATCCGCAGACTGATGGGCAGACTAAAAGAGTCCATCAAGTACTTGAAGACATGTTAAGATGTTGTGTCCTTAACTATTCTAATAAGTGGGATGAGTGCTTACCTTTGGCCGGGTTCTCATACAACAATAGTTATCAGGAAAGCATTAGAATGGCTCCATTTGAAGCACTCTATGGTCGTAGATGCAGAACATCGTTGAGTTGGTCTGAGCCAGGAGAGAGAAGATTCTTTGGAGTTGACCTTGTGAAAGAAACAAAAGACAAGGTTAGGTAAATACAGAGTAATCTGAAGATAGCTCAGTCCCGCCAAAAGAGTTATGCGGATAGACGACGGAGACCATTGGTATTCAACAAAGGAGATTTTGTATATCTGAAAGTATCACCAATGAAGGGAGTTATCCGTTTTGGTGTTAAAGGAAAGTTGGCACCCCGATACATTGGGCCGTATCAAATTTTGGAGAGGTATGGAAAAGTGGCATATCGCTTGAAATTACCTGAACATCTCACAGCTGTACATGATGTGTTCCATGTTTCTCAATTAAAGAAGTGTCTCCGAGTGCCTGAACAGAATGTTAAAGTTGAAGGAGTGGAACTAGAGCCGGATTTAACTTATTCCGAATATCCTATCCGAGTGTTAGATCAGAAAGACCGTGTTACTCGAAGACGGACAATCAAGTTCTATAAAATACAATGGAATCAACATTCAGAAGAGGAAGCTACTTGGGAATCAGAAGATTACTTGTTAGAAAAGTTTCCAGAATTTCTAGCGTCAATATAGAATAGAGTAATATTAGTTGAGCTAAGTTGTGTTTTGTAAAAGAACCTCAGTTGTTTTATGGAAAAGTTCTGGATGTTTTTGGATTGACACATTTCCTTTTCCATTACTTACTCTATGGCTTTGAATCTCGGGGCGAGATTCCTTTTAGGGGGAAGGATTGTAACACCTCGGGTGTTTAAAATACTAAAACCTGACATGTCATCATATGCATTGCAAAGCATTTGGCATTTGGTGAAAACTTTGAGATGCATACACTAAAACAAGTTTATATTCATATGGTATGTGTTGAATTGTATTGTTTGACTTAAATTCAAAGTTTGTTTGGATTTTTGAATTTTTCGAGAAAACCCCGCTTTTCAGCATTTAAATCCTACCCTGAAAATCCATTTCAAAATCTAAGCATAATTTGGGGTTGATCCCAAAAGCAAAAGTGTAGAGCTTGGCAAGTTATACAAAGTTTGTTTTTGGAGTTTTTCAAGTTGTTTAGAAAAATTTTGAGTAATTCAAAAAGGCGTAATTCGTTAAATTTCCCTATTCAAATTCAAAAGTTCATTTCAAAATCTAGACCGAATTAGGAGATGGTTATAGAAGCAAAGTTGTAGAACTTTTGATTTTGAACAACTTTTGTTTTTGGAGATTTTTGAGTTGTTATGAAAATTTGAGAGTAATTTGTGAATTTTGGCGAATGGCAAACTTGTAATTACTGTGAACAGTATCCACCGTCGAGACTACACCGCCGGCGACCTTCTTCGGCGTTCCAGGCGCGTCGTGGCCGTCCTTGGCGTCGCGCTGGCGTGGAAACGGCTCTGTCGTGGCTTCCTTGAGCTTCTGAGTCGTGTTATAAGAACCAAGACGCCGTCGTCGTCGTTTTTCTTCCTTCTCTATTTTTCCAGTCACCACCGCCGCAGCTTCGTCGAGCTCTCGCCGTCGACCTAGCGCCATTGCCGTCTCGGCAAAGCATGCTCCAACTCCGCCGTATCCTTGCGCATCCAGCCAACCCACCAATTCAGCTAGTCTAAGTCGGGAACTCGAGTTGCATCGTCTTCTTCCTCGCGGCCGGTAACTCCTCCGCCGAGCATGATTCGCCGCGGCCAGAGCTCCACGGTGCATCTTCGGCCCTAGTTTTGGCTAATTCTGTTTCGTCTCGATGCTGTAGTACTTAATCCTTAGCTGGTTGCTCATTTTGACCACTACAGTCGCCGGTACACCATCACCGACGACGTTTTGCTCCGCCGTGATCACCATGATCGTCGTCACGCCTCTCCGTTGCTTCTCCGACCTTGCTCCTTGCTTCAACGCGTTCGAGGTGAGCCACTGGTGCTTCCTGGATCCCTTGTTTGAGCTCTACCGGTCGCACACCGCCAGCGTAGCACTGCCGTGCCACCGCGTCCGTCATGATCGGCGAAGTGCTTGGTTCGGTCCGTAATTGGTCGCGTTAGTGCCATAGATCGATGCGCTGTGAAGTAGTGAACATGTTAGTACCCTTGCCGTCGTCATTGATCTCACCGTCGGCGAGAAATCGCCGGTCAGAGCCGTCGCTGCCGTGGTCAACGTCGGAGGTTAGGGATGACAGGTGGGGTCGGGTTGTCAGTGACTCAGCGTTCTAAATGGAATTTTCTATTTTCAGATTTGAATGAATAGTGTCTGTTTTTCTTATTTTTGTGTAGATTTCTTTAGAGCTCCAAAAATTATGAAAATTTTTGTGTGACTTCTCTGTGATGTAAAGTATTTAAGAAAAATATGAAATAATGTTTTTCAGTACTTTTTGAATGTGATAAAAATTGCTCAATTTAATAATAAATGGATTTCCATGATTTTTCTAGGCTTATTTACTTGTCCAAATATTATGAAATTTGTTTTGCCACTTAGTTATCATGTAATGAACATTTACTAAAATTTTGAGCTCAATTAGAATAAGTTGATTTATTTCATAATTTTGAATTAAATAATTAATTCATAAAAGCAAATAGTAACCTTTAGTGATTTAGGTTTTGTTTGTAATTTTGGATTGAGTGATGACCTTGGGTCATTTGTTGATAATGGTCCTTGGTAGTTGATGTATGTGTTATGAAAAAGATTTAGTTTGTTTGACTTGCAACTGTACCGCGAAGGAAAGTTGTATTCAAATTGTTAATTTTTGTATCCATCATCGAGCATCATATTTCGTATTCCGCATCATGTTAAACATGGCATTGTTATTACGTGTAGTGAACGAAGGTGAACATGTGGTAGTTAATCAAGTTGTTGAGGAGGTTAATCCGTCTGTTGAGGTCGGATCGAATACTTGTGTGACGTCGCAGGAATCGGACTTTTCCGTCAACGAAGGCAAGCCCCGGATGCATACAACCCTACCTTGTGTTTTACAAATTAATTTCGCTTTTGCTTTTCGTTACTGCATTAAGTGATGAGGAGTTAAGTAAGAGCCTAATTGGTGCATTACCAACCTTGTTATTCCATATTTACCATATTACCAGTTTTAAATTCGTATATGCCTAGTTTTGCTTAGCTATGCATAGAACGATGAAGTCAGGTGATTAACTGTCACATGCAAGTTTCAAATGGAACGTTGGTTACTTATGTTATCATGTGATATGGGGATGTGGAGTAATAAATCTAGACCAGGCGGACTCGGTGTGTGTGAGCCATAAGACATGGAGGTCTTGTGAGCGGGTTCTTTCCGCCTTTGTCGATTAAGGCACGTCCGTTGTTGAATTGCATGAGGTGAGAATTTGTAGTACTAACCACATACTCCGGTAAGCCTTAACTTGGTGATTCTATTACGAGAATGGCTACTCGCGCACTGGGAGTGGAGAGATGGCGGGAATAGCGTGTACCCACGTGGCTATGGGCTGGATTGGTGGAGTACTGTATTCTCGGGTGGCGCGGACTCGTTCTTATTTTAGAGGATTCGAGAATAGGTTGGTATATGCAGGTCAGGGACCTGCATATATCGTGTGGTCTGGAAGTCCCAGCTAGGTTTATAATCGGTTCGAATCGTCGTTGCTCCTCGGTTATGGAGACTCAACTCACTGTTCATCATCGTAGTATTAATAACTAGAACTTGAGAATGGTTGATGAAGGTGTTGGATATGAAGTTTCATGATCTCATTACGGATCGTGTCATCTTTGTATATGATTTTATGAAGTTTAAATTGTTGAAATAAAGAATTTTATTAAAGAGCTTTTACGCAAAATAACTTTGATTATTGCTAAAACCATACCTTGAATCCCTGAGCCTGCATTCCTGAGTTCTATCAGTTTTATTTCGGTTAAGTCTTGTTGAGTACTTTTGTACTCAGGGTTCGTTGACCCTTGTTGCAGGTGAGCCTCATGAGCAAATCTGTTTTGGATCGTGCTGCATGACTATCGTTCGTTCTGACGATGAGAAGTAAATGTGTGGTCCTTGGGTAGGGCAGTTTCATTGTGTGTTTTGTATTATATTATAATGCCACTCCACTATTTCGTTTTGTAATAATTATCGAACTTAGTTTGTAAGGTTTGAAACAACTGGTTTGTAAACTATGTTATCGTAAGACTTCCGCTATTTTTACTCTGGTGCTGATATTTGAATAAATGTTGTAATACTGCAATGACTCTGTAACGTGATCCTGCTCGGAAATCATGGATGATTCGGGGTTCCCGAGGACACCCGACAGACTTCTTAATTTACCAGGAACATATGCATTGTTGTCAAAGGTCGTTGGACAGTGACAAGTGCATGTGGGTCCTATAATTTAGGAGGTTCTGCCACAATCACATTGCTTCATGTCACAAGGTGACACTAAGGTATCTAATGCAAATGTGATTGATCTTGATTCATATGAGGAGCTTCTAGATAGATATGGTTGCATAATAAAAGCTTTAGAAAAAGAGATGGCTAAAACCGAGAAATTTAAAATTTAAAACTCTTTTCTAAAGAACACCTGTGAACAACAAAAGCATCTACTCTATGTTACTACTTGTTCACATGAGGAGCTAAAATTGGCTCATGAGGAACTTAGTGTTACTCATGATAACTTGGTACAAGACCATGCTTTTCTCACTAAAGAACCTTCAAATGAAAAATCTAAAACTAGTGAGAGCTCATCACATGGGTCAATTGATCAATCACAAATTGTTGCTAACCCTTGTGATGTAGGCAAGAAGCATGTATCCACCTCTTGTGATGATTTATTAGATATGCCATGCTCTTCACATATAGATGCTTGTTCTACTTCTATATCTTGTGAGACTAACCTTTTGAAGGAGAACAATGAGCTCAAAAATGAAGTGAAGAATTTGAGCAACAAGTTAGAGAGGTGCTACAACTCAAAAGTCACATTTGAGAACATATTGAAGACTCAAAGAAGCTATGGTGACAAGTGTGGCATCGGCTTCAACAAGAAGAGCATAACCAAGGGCGAAAGAAAAAGATAAAGAAAGGTAAAGAAGCAAGAAAAGGAGAGTCTCTCTCATTTCATATGCTTCAAATGCCATGAAGTGGGACATCTTGCAAATGGTTGCCCCAATGAAGAAAAGCTCAAGTTGAAGAAAGAAGAAGAGAGGCTCAAGCATGTGAAGTGCCTCAAGTGCCGCACTTGGGGTCATCTTACCTCAATATGCCCAACCAAGCAATTGGTGAAGCAACAAGTGAAGCCTCAACCAATGCCACAAGTTGAGCAAGAGAAGACACCCCAAGAGCAAGTCAAGATCTATCATAAAAATGGTGGTGACTTGATGACGACGAAGAAGAAAACAAGAAGGGGTGGAAAGGCAAGGCATCCAATGCAAACTCAAGATGCCAAGATGATGAGCAAGACACAAGATGAGAAGAAAGTCTATGCTCACATCAAGTGCTTTAAGTGTGGAAATACAGGACACTTTGTCTCTAAGTATCCTACCAAGCTTGAGAAGAAGGCTCAAGCAATCCATAAGAGGTAAGGCAATGGGAAGCACCACATGAGCAAGGAAGAAAAGGCTCAATCAAAGAGAAAGTGCTACTTATGCTGGGAAAGGGAACACATGACACATTCATGTCCCCTAGGTAATATTTCTAAGCCTATTTCAATTATTGATAATAATATGCTTAGAAAGGATGGCAATGATACATCATTGGTTGAAATTGCAAAACATCTCGTTATTCATACTAAGGCTATGCCTAAGTATGTTGCTCCTAACTTGAGAGGACCCAAACTAGTTTGGGTACCATCACAAAGTGGATGAATGATTGTAGGTACCATGGCATTGGAGGTTTGATTCAATTGATCTCAAATTGTTCATCACATATTGAGTCAAGTTATAAAGCTTAGTGCACATCCAAACCCAATGCCAAGTGAAAATTAAGTGAAGTCCAAGTGCTATCAACATACAAGTGTCATATTCAAGTTGTGGTGATTTATTGGATTATTTGATGGCTTGAAAAATTATTTGAGTTAAAGCTTGCTAGTTAGATGATCATGAGCTAACCAAAGTATATCTCTTGTTGATCATTTCATTTGGGTGCATATGAGTTGATTGAATTGGATAAATATGCAATGTTGCTTGCTATGAGATGTTTGAATGGATAAATAGCTTAGTAATCAAGTTTGGATTGATTTGTGTTGAATAAGTTCAAAAGATGACATTTAGTAAGTGGATTTAATGGATTTATGTCTTGTGAAAGTATTCAAACAAGTTGATTTCAAATTGGATTCACATTTGATAAAGTATAGCTCAAGTGATTGAAATCTGTCCTATATTGAAAATCTGAGTGAGCTGTGATCTTAGCCATGTTTGAGTGATCAAAACTTATTTTATTGGCATAAAAATTGGTGTACATGCTCTAGACTTATGATATAAGATGTTGTATAAATTTCATGAGAATTGGACAAGAGATGCTTCAGTTTTGGAGTAGATCTTATCAGCTATAGTGGAGCAGTTTTGAGCATGTAACAGTGGTTGAAGAATTGAAATCTGGTAGCAATCTAGAAGTCAAATGAAGCTCAAATTTTTTCAGCTGCTCGATAACTTAGTGAAGCACATCTCCACCAAATTTTGTGGTATTTGGATTTGTACTTTAGGAGATATGTATTTTTCTTTGAAGAGTACAGAATCTGCCAGAAAAGTGATAATTATTAGATTTATTTGGAGTCACTTTGCTTGAAAGGTTCTCAAGTTGAAACATGTTTATAAGTAATTGAGGCACCTAAGTTTGGTTTTGAGATGATCTAGAAGTATGACAAGAAAAGAGTACAAGGCCATTTGATTGTGGAAGTGTACTTGGCACACATTTGGTACTCAAATTGGAAGATCAAGATCAAACTCAAGATGGAGATAAAGTTTAAGTTCTAAGTGATGACTAGAGATCATTTGAAAGAAAGAAAAGGACTTAAACAATTAGAAAGAAAAGGACTTAAAGAAGGATTCAAGGTTATTGATCAAGTTAAGTCCACCACTTGGATCAATCAATCAAGTCATTTTAAGTGAGTATCAAGGATGGTTCTTTAGAGAGAGGTCACTTCTCCCAAGTGTAGGGGCTTGCCGCCTATGTGTAGGTGAACCAAGTGTGGTACTTGGAAGGCTAACATGGAAGTGGTGATCCGAGGAACATTTGAGATGCTTAATTGAAGCAATCAAAAGGGTTGATCAAGAAAAGCAAGCAACACCCAAAAGAGAGCTAGTCATGATATTTCAAGTGGTATTCTCAAATTGATGCTCTCATGCAAGCAAAGATCAAAAGATAAAGCAAGCCAACCATAACAAGAAAGTCCACTTGATCATAAGTGGTATTCATTTCATATGGGTGACGAATGGAATTCAAAAATAGTATCTATTGGTCTTCACCAAGCTTATAATTGGACTTCACATTGCTATTGGAGTAATGAATTATAATCTATGTGACTATCCTCTACTCCAACATAGCAAAGGTATCATTGTAATGTGCATGATCATTTCATCCCTTACTAGTATGCGGTTAGTGCATATAGTACATGCTTCATAGGATCATGCATAACAAATGAAATGCTTAAATTCATAGCCTACCACTATTGTTTGAATGATTACTTGATCTAGTGGTTAGTACATGAATTTGTTCATGAGCTAGTGAACCCAAGTACTTGACTCAATTTGGATTGCTAACAAGTGACAAGTACAACATTGGCAAGATAACCCTTGCAAGAGGTGTGAAGAAGCTTGTCATTGGTTCAAACCGGACTTGGAAGCTTAGGCAAATCAATTTAGTTCAAGTCAACTTAGAAGCTCATGATAAGTAACAAGAGTACAAGCACTAGACAACAATGCAAGTGGATATCTACATTGTTTGTTTCAAGTGGTATCTAGACTCAAGTATTTCATCAAGATTTCATAAGTGATGTCTAGATCAACTCACAAGTGATATCCTATAAGTGGTACTCATAAAGATAGCAAATGTTTAAGAAATGGTCTTTATTGATAAAACAAACAAGTGGTTCCAAACTAGAAGATTCTTTCAAGTGGTATATACTTCATACAACTGGTATTACATCTATATATGATATCAACCATGAAAGATGATGGTTCCACAAGTGATCCTCAACTTTAAGTGATCATCAAATGAAGAATGCATCCCTCACCTACAAGAGCTCAAGTGTATCAAATAGATGACCCATGCTATCACATAGGGGGAGGTGTCCCACAAATTGATATCAAGATAAAAAAATCTTATGTGTGGTATCTCAAGAAGCCCTACACAAGATACAAGTGGTACAAGTTACAAGTGGTATCTACAAATGGTGTCATTTCAACAATCAAGTGATGTCCATAAAAATGCAAGATTCAAGCCTCAACCATCTACCCCAAACATATACCTTTGCATCAATGAGAAGCTCACCTTTTATGGAAATTGATGACAAAGGGGGAGAGATTGTACAAAGATATGAAAGCTTTGAGATTGAGATTTTACAAGGGGGAGAGATAAGATATAAAAGCTCAAAGAAGTAGAGGTTGGACATGGACATGGACAAAGAGGGAGCAACATTGAAGAAAAGAGATGGATCAAAATTCTTGGACAAGAGAAGCACACAAGTAGGGGGAGCAAGCTCATGAACTTTGATTGATTGCATTTAATATGTGCATATTCATGTGCTTGCTTGCATTACATAAGCTTTCAAAATCAATATGCATGCTTGTGTGGTGTATGCTAGTTGTAGAACTTGAATAATGATTTGATAACTAGCATGCATAGGATGATAGCTAGACACTTGGTATGCTTTTCAAGTAATGCTAGTACCTTGCTTTTAATGTTGATCTCACAAGGTATCTAGTGCTTTTAGTTCCAAGTGATATCTAGCTAACCATGGTGCTAAGGATGAAATTAAAGGTGCAACTCCAATTGGTACACGCTTCAAAGGTTTATTCTATACACCTTAGCATCATTTAGTAGTAATTACTCTCCCACAATTTTAATCTATGCATATGTGCGAGCTTCAAATCAAACACTCTAGCACATATGTAGGTGGAGCTAATACTACCATTTCAGGTTTGTGGTACTTGTCCAAAATCATTTTCACATGGTAAAATTGCTTGGGCAAGCAACATGAATCCAAAAGAGCTTATTTTCCATATCTTTGTAGAGTTGTCATCAATTACCAAAAAGGGGGAGATTGAAAGGTCCTTGTGTGGTTTTGGTAATTGAGTGACAATCTAGGTGGACTAATTGTGTTTATGTGAGATACATAGGTAATTAGTCCACAGGTACATGTGTGTGAGCAACATATGCCATGAAGGTGAAAATGGCTTGGAGATGTTGCAAAGCTCACACATGTGAAGATGAAGGAGCTCATTGCACATGAGACATGACATTGAGTCATGTGGTCAAGGTGGAGAAGATCAAGACAAGACTTGGCTTGATGGACCGGTTGCAAGCGTGAAGGGCAAGTTAGAGGCTTTGGAGCGATGGACCACGTGGCGGTGAAGCTTGAGCAAGACTAGGCGCCGATGGATGAAGGCAACAGTGAAAAGCAAGTGAAGTCAAGATCGATGAACCAATATGATCACATGATGATATGAAGTGGATCATATCATTGTTGATCTTCTTGGTGCATGTGTTGCATCAACATTGGAGGAGATGGAATGGAATGCGCAAGGCAAAGGTATAACCTAGGGCATTTCTTTTAACCGGTCATAGGTGTGTAGAGAAGTTCATGACCGGGTTTAGGATAGATGGTCGTACTATCAAGAGGGGCAAACTTGTTTGCATATCGGTCATCTAGTGCCACTCGAGTGATCTAACTTTGCATCATCGCTAGGATCGAGTGGCGTGGCAAGTTGAATGGCTAACACCCTTGAAAATGTTTGTGAAAATATGCTAACACATGTGCACAAGGTGATACACTTGGTGGTTGGCACATTTGAGCAAGGGTGAAGAAGATAGAGTTGAAAACGAGCTAGTCGCGTTGGTCACAGAGTGACCGGACGCGTTCGGTATGAAGATCGGACACGTCTGGTATGTGGCTCAGGACTGGACTACACAGTGTGACCGGACACGTCCGGTCACCACACCGGACGCGTCCGGTGTGAATCAGCAAAATTGGTGTTCAGTGGAACAGTTGATCGGACGCTGGCAGCGTCTGGTCTGGTGTGACCGAACGCGTTCGGTCGTTCGTGGGTGCTTACTGTACTCGACCAGACGCTGAGGCTCAGCATTCGGTCAGCTTCTAACAGACACGTCCGATCGGCCCTGGAGGCTTACTGGACTCGACCGGACGCAGCGGTTGAGCGTCCGGTCGTTTCATGTTGAGCGTCCGATCGTCTTGTCAGAGAGCCGTTGGAGGCAACGGTAGGACACGTGGCGGTCGGATAGCTACCGGACACGTCCGGTATAGCGACTGGACATGTCCGGTGCAGCGTCCGGTGCTGTGTCCGGTCGACCCGAAAAACGCCCAGTGAAGGGGTAATGGCTAGTTTAGCCCATGGGGCTATAAATAGAAGCCGTGGTCGGCCTTTGGCCAAGAGCTTGGACAAGCTGAGCACACTAGAGCATTGGTGGCTTGTGTGGTAGTGCTTGGGAGCCCTCCATCTCACACATACTTGATAGTGATCATCCGATTGTGTGAGTGAGCGATTCTAGTGCGATTGCATCATGAGGTTGCATCGAGTGGCAATAGATGATCGAGTTGCAAGCCGGTGGTGCTTGTTACTCTTGGAGGTTGCCACCTCCTAGACGGCTTGGTGGTGGTCTCCGTGGAAGCCCGCAAGAAGCTTGTGCGGCGCTCCAGAGAAGAGCTTTGTGAGGGGCATTGTGCTTGCCCCGCGGGAGCCGCGAAGAGCAACTTTAGTAAAGCGTGTCATTGAGCTACCATCACTTCTGATGTAGGTTCTTGTGGCGCCCGACGTGCGGGCTTGATGGGTGATGCCAATTAGCCGCCGAACCACCAAGTGAGCGGTCGATACAACGGGGACTAGCGTGTTGGCAAACACGTGAACCTCGAGAGAAAAATCATCGTGTCAACCTTGTTCTTCCTGTTGGTTTGCATCCCCGTTACACAAGCTTGCGATTACTTTCATATACATTGAGCTTGTGTTGTTGCTTTTGTAATTAGTTAGCTTGTGTAGCTTGCTAGTTACCTTCTTGCTTGTGTAGCATAGAAGTAGCTCCCTTACGTGGCTAATTTGGTTTGTGTAACCTTGTTAGTCACATTGCTTAGTTTGTGTAGCTAAGTAATTATGCTCTCTAATTTAGCATCTATTGGTCTTCACCAAGCTTGTAATTGGACTTTACATTGCTATTGGAGTAATGAATTGGAATCTGTGTGACTATCCTCTACTCCAACATAGCAAAGGTATCATTGTAATGTGCATGATCATTTCATCCCTTACTAGTATGCAATTAGTGCATATAGTACATGCTTCATAGGATCATGCATAACAAATGAAATGTTTAAATTCATAGCCTACCACTATTGCTTGAATGATTAGTTGATCTAGTGGTTGGTATATGAATTTGTTCATGAGCTAGTGAACCCAAGTACTTAATTTAATCTGGATTGCCAACAAGTGACAAGTACAACTCGATAAGATAACCTCCAAATGAGTGTAAAGAAGCTTAGAGAGGGTTCAAACCGGACTTGGAAGCTTAGGCAAATCAATTTAGTTTAAGTCAACCATAGAAGCTCATGATAGTGATAAGAGTACAAGCACAAGACAACAATGTAAATGGATATCTAGTTTGTCTATTTCAAGTGATATCTAGACTCAAGTATTTCATCAAGAATTCACAAGTGATGTCTAGATCAACTCATAAGTGATACCCTATAAGTGGTACTCATGAAGATAGCAAAGGTTCAAGAAATAGTTTTTTATTGATAAATTCAACAAGTAGTTCCATACTAGAAAATTCGTTCACGTGGTATCACATCTACACGTGGTATCAATCATGCAAGACGATGGTTCCACAAGTGATCCTCAACTTTAAGTGATCATCAAATGAAGAATGCATCCCTCATCTACAAGAGCTCAAGTTTAGCAAATGGTTGACCCATGCAATGACTTAGGGGGAGGTGTCCCACCGATTTGTATCAAGGTCAAAGATCCTATGTGTGGTATCTTAAGAGCTATACAAGTGATGTCATTCCAATATTTGGTAGTGTCCATCAAAACTGCAAAGATTCAAGCCTCAACCATCTACCCCAATGCAAGCCTTTGCATCAATGAGAAGCACACCTTTTATGGAAATTGATGACAAAGGGAGAGAGATTGTACAAAGATATGAAAGCTTTGGGAGAGATTGAGACAAAGAAGTAGAGGTTGGACATGGACAGGGACAAAGAGGGAGCAACATTGAAGAAAAAAGATGGATCAAAATTCTTGGACAAGAGAAGCACACAAGTAGGGGGAGCAAGCTTATGAACTTTGATTGGTTGCATTTGATATGTACATAGTCATGTGCTTGCTTGCATTGCATAATTTTTTTAATTTGATATGCATGCTTGTATGGTGTATGCTAGTTGTAGAACTTGAATGATGATTTGATAACTAGCATGTATAGGATGGTAGCTAGACTTGTATTTTTACACGTGGTACTAGAACCTTGCTTATAATGTTAATCTCATGGGGTTTCTAGTATTTTTGTTGTCTAGCTACTCATGGTGCTAAGGATGATGTTAAAAGTACAACTCTGATTGGTATCACGCTTCAAAGGTTTATTCTATACACCTTAGCATCATTTGGTAGTAATTACTCTAATCTATGCATATGTGCAAGCTTCAAACCAAACACTCTAGTACATATGTAGGGGGGCTAATACTACTAATTCGGGTTTGTGGTACACATCATAAAATTGCTTGGGCAAGCAACATGAATCCAAAAGAGCTTAATTTCCATATCTTTGTAGAGTTGTCATCAATTACCAAAAAGGGGGAGATTAAAATGTCCTTGTTTGATTTTGGTAATTGAGTGACAACCTAGGTGGACTAATTGTGTTTGATGTGAGATACATAGGAAATTAGTCCATAGGTACATGTTTGTGAGCAACATATGTCATGGTGGTGAAAATGGCTCAGAGATGTTGCAAAGCTCACACATGTGATGAAGGAGCTCATTGCATATGAGACATGACATGGAGTCATGTGACTAAGGTGGAGAAGATCAAGACAAGGCTTGGCTTGATGGACCGGTTGCAAGAGTGAAGAGCAAGTTGGAGGCTTTGAAGCGCTGGACCGCATGGCGGGATGCTTGAGCAAAGACTTGGCACCGATGGACTGATGCAACAGTGAAGAGCAAGTGAGGTCAAGATCGATGAACCAATAAGGTCACATGATGATATGAAGTGGATCATATCATTGTTGATCATGTTGGTGCATGTATTGCATCGACATTGGAGGAGATGGAATGGAATGCATAAGGCAAAGGTATAACCTATAGGGAATTTCATTTCACTAGTCATAGGTGTGTAGAGAAGTTTATGATCGGGTTTAGGATAGATGGCCGTACTATCAAGAGGGGCAAACTTGTTTGCATATCGGTCATCTAGTGCCACTTGAGTGATCTAACTTTGCGATGTTGCTAGGATCGAGTGGCGTGGTAAATTGAGTGACTAATCCTTTGAAAAATGTTTTAGAAAATGCTAACACACTTGAACTTTGTGGTGTACACTTGGTGGTGTTGGCACATTTACAAAGGAGAAGAAGTTGGAGTTGTTGTGAATCAACTTAGAGAAGAGAAAATAGTTTTTTGGTATACTCCAAACTATAGGATGGTCCTTGGATTAGAATACTGTTTTGATCCATTGTGATTTGGATCAAGTATGCATGTGGGATGTGTAGCCCTCTAAGGAAGCTTTCGAAAATGTCTAAGATCATCAAAATCAGAGTTCGGAGCTAAGAGTTATAGCTGTTTTAGCATTGAAAGGTCTGTGACCAGACTCTGCACGTCCGGTCATCACCTGCAAGTCTGGTCATAGCATCAGGTCAGTGTTTTTAACACGTCTAGGAGCGATCAGATGCACAAAGAGTTCGGTCAGTGATGACCTGACATGTGCGGTCATCAAAAGAGCTCTCTGGAACCTCTCTGGAAGTGACCGGATACTGGGATAGTCGAGTTCGGTCATAGGATAAAGGTGAGCCCGGTCAGTTGTGAAGAAATGAGTTGGTAATTGGACTCGACCTCGGTGCATTTGGTCACTGGACCTAGGCGCATCTGATCAAGAGTATGCACGCGTGGGAGCTAGCCGTTGAAGCCCAACAGTCGGCTTCGAAAGCAGGGGACGCATGGCATCATCCTAGCGACTGGACTCTGTGACCTGCGCGTTTGGTCGTTATGACCTGCGAGTTTGGTCAGTTCGAAAAGTGCCCAGTGAAGGGGTATAATGGCTCCATTTTCTTGGGGGCTATAAAACCAAGCATTGGCCAGCCTTGGGCTGGTTGCTGAGCACCCTTATGCCTATGTGTCTTGTGTAGGAGTGCTTGGATGCCCTCTAACTCACTTGTGCTTGCAAGAGTGCGAATCGATTGCGAGTGAGTGTGATTCTAGTGCGTTGCATTGTGAGATTGCGTTGAGTGGCACTAGGTGGTCAAGTTGTAAGCCGGTGGTGCTTGTTACTCTTGGAGGTTGCCACCTCCTAGACGGCTTGGTGGTGGTCTCCGTCGAAGCACGCAAAGAAGATTGTGCGGTGCTCCGGATAAGTGATTGTGAGGGGTGTTGTGCTCACACCGCGGGAGCCACGAAGAGCAACTCTAGTTGAGCGTGTCATTGAGCTACCCTCACTTGTGGGTAGGTTCTTACGGTGCCCAACGTGTGGGCTTGGCGGGTGATGCCAATTAGCCGCTGAACCACAAGTGAGCGGTCGACACAACGGGGACGAGCTTGGTGGCAACCAAGTGAACCTCGGGATAAAAATCACCGTGTCATCCTTGTCTTCCTATTGGTTTGCATCCCCTTTACACAAGCTTGTCTTTGCATTTCATACATTGTGCTTGTGTAGTTGCTCTTGTAATTAGTTAGCTTGGGTAGCTTGCTAGTTACCTTCTTGTTTGTGTAGCATAGAAGTAGTTCCCTTGCGTGGCTAATTCAGTTTGAGTAACCTTGTTAGTCACATTGCTTAGTTTGTGTAGCTAAGAAATTTGCGCTCTATAATTTGGCTTGTGTAGCCTTGTTATTGAGCATTGCTAATGAGCTTAAGTGGATTTGTGCTTTTGCTTACTAGCATGTGTAGGAGCTCCCTCGTTGCTTAAAGTACTAGTGGCATAGGTTTGTGTGACCTTGCTTTTAGAATTGGTTTGGTGAGCTCTAGCTAGCCCGGCACCTTTGTTGCCTAATTAGTATCTTTATAAGGTGCTTGTGAACTTCGATAGAGGTGTGTAGTCTTGGCTAGACCGATTGTTTTAATTCCGTATTTGTTTTGGTTAGCCAGCGTGATTAAATTTAGAAAGGACTATTCACCCCCCTCTTGTCCGCCATCTCATCCCTACAGCATGTACATGTGCAGGCAACTGATCAGACCAAAGTCTCTCCATCATTGGATACATACGCATTAATAGGTGTCATAAATTCGTGATAGCTGCTTCAGAGCAAGTGTAGTAAAAAATTGTATGCTGAAGTGGGATAGCTAAGTAAGTTTGATGAGATAGCTAAGTATGTGAATGCCACCATCGAGAAAAAGATAGACCTTGATTGCAAGACAAGATGGAACTCAACTTACATAATGCTTAGTATTGCATTACCATACAATGCTTTTTCCATAAGAGCAAATCGTGCAAATAGACAATATAATTGCTGCCTCAGTGAGGGGAGAACGAAAATTTGTTACTGATGTTGTAGAAAGGCTTAAGTTGTTCAAAGACATAATTGTTTTCTAGAACGGACTATGTGACAGCGAATATTCTTTTATAAGATTTGTGAGATTAAAAGTATCATTAAGGAGTTGTCAACTTGCTGTGGCAATCCATTGATAGAAGAAGTGTCAGTTGACATGGAAGCCTTAGAAATATTGGATCGATATTCAAGGTGAAAGGATCAAGATGCCCAAGAGGGGGGTGAATTAAGCTAATCTAAAATTTCTCGCAACAATTAAGACCTATCGCTTAGCCCAATTCACCTCTAGTACCTAAGTGTGATTTCTATTCTACCGCACAAAGTTTTGCACCCTAGGTTCCAACCCTATTCTATCAAGGCAATTCTAGAAATGTAAAAACACAATTGAAATTGCTTAAATGTAAATGCTCAAAGTAAAGAGGATTAGAAACACGGCGATGTTTTCCCGAGGTATCAGAGAGTCACCACTCCCCACTAGTCCTCATTGGAGCAACCACGCAAGGGTGTAGCTGTAACACCCCTGGTGTTACGATCTTGTTCAGCACCGCGATTTAGGCCTAAGTAAAAATTTCCGAAACGAGTTTCTTGGATTTTTATTTAAAACGTACTTTATGTGATAAGTGAATTCGGTGTGACTTAGTTTCGTAGACTCAAATAAACGCCCAAGTCGAATTACTCAGTACGTAAAGATATGTAGAAATGTCATACGACGATTCGAGCCAAGAGATAGTGAACGGTTTGTTCTATTAGATTAGGCGAGAAAAGTAATTTTTATAAATAAAATAAAATCCGTTAATAAATAGAACGATTATATACTCACGGGTTTATTTTGTTATGCACGAACTGACGAGAGAGAGCGCAGCAGCTTCATTTATTTTCCTGACGTGTAGTGTCCTCGTCTGGCAGTGCAACTATATGCCGTCTCGTCCATGCCCCTGTGTCCTGCGACCGGCGCATTGTGCGAGCTCCTTGCTGCTGCTACACGGCCGATGTCGTTTGCCTTCAAGAAAGATGGCCGTCCTACTGCTCGCATCGTCCCGTCGATCTGCTGCTACCGTGTACAGCTTCGCTTGAAATTCCCCCAGGAGAGCACGTGGCCCTGCTCTGACCTCGCTGTGTCCTTTCGCTTCCCTGTGCACGCGTAGGTGCGCCGCTGCCGGCCCATGTTGTCCCTGCGTTCCTGTTTCCATGCAGGCCGAGCTTTCCGCTGTTTCCTCCTTTCTTTTCCTTCTCTGCTGCCGAAGGGAGGCGTCCCAAGTTCCTGCTCGCCCGTCCCGCTGGCCATCTCTTTCTTTGGTGGTCTCCACAGTGCCTCTGGTGGTTAGACAGCCAGTACAGACAACGCATTCATCGTCCCTGCTGCCATGCTGCTTGTGCGCTCTCTTGCTTGTGACAGCGGGTGGTCTTGTCCAATTTTTTTTAATGGGAGCACAGCAGTCCTACAACGGCTCACCTTTTTTAGCACCAGCAGCTGAGCCATTGTAGCTGCAAGCGGCTCCTGTTCTTCCTTGCCTCCCCCCTCACTCTCTCGGTCTCTCTGTTTGCCTCTTGTGCCGGTGCTCACTGCTCCCTGCTGCTGCCTCATACGGGCACACACCAGGACTGAGCCACCATCGCCCGGCCACAGCACGCGCTAGCGCACCGCCCGCACCCCTTGGCCTCGCGCTGCTCATACTCTTCCTTCTCTACCACGGCCTCGTGTAGCCACAATACCTCATTGTGACCGCTGCAGCGCCGCTGCACGCCGTAGTCGTCGGTGCCGTGCCGCAGCAGCCATGTTGCCCCGTGCCGCTTTCCTTCTAGGACGGCTGCAGCACCGCTGCCCCTCCCGTGCGCCCATAGCCGCCCAAGCCTAGAGCACCGCCGTGGCCGCACTTCCATCGCCGGCCACCACGCACACAAGCACCACGACCCACCACGGCCATGCGCCGCCCTCTCAGGCGCCCCTTTGCCTCGGTCCGCGCCGTGGCTAGGCAAGCGGGGTCGCGGCCGTGCATCTCCCGGCACCGCCCGTCGCTCGCTTCATCGCCTGCTCCGGCGCCTCCCTCCCTTCCAACACCGTCTGCGCTAGGAGCCGCCGATGCTGCCAAGCCACGTTGTCGCGCATCGCCGATGCTGCCGAGCCATGTTACCGCGCGCCGTCGATGCCACCGTGGAGCCGTCCTACAGCGCCGTCATCCCCCACCAGCGGGTGCGCTGGTGGCTGGGATTTGGCCGGTTGCGCCCGTCCCGTGCCTCCTCTGCTCCTCTCTATGAAGAAGATGAAGTGAATGGGTATAAATCCAAGTTGAAATATTATACATGGTTCTCAACGCTAAATACGTCACTCGAGTGAATAGTGCTAATATACTATGGGGTGAATTGTTGGGAACTCAGGGACCTCTTCGCGAAGTTGTGCTGCCTGTCTCTAGGCTGTCCGCGCCGCCAGCCTTGCTGGGCCGCGCGTTCACCGCGCTGGGCCTGGTGCCGCGCGCCCTGCGTGGGCCGGTCTGCTCCGGCTGTTGCCGCCGGTCGGCTGATTGGGCCAGCCTTGTGTCGTGCTCGCCGGTAGTAGGTCCGCCTGGGCCACACGTTTGCATGGGCTGCTAGTCCCACTAGACCACCGCAAGCCCGTCCGCCTGGGCTGCTAGGCCAATTTAGTTGCACCGGCCTTTTTCGATTTATAGAGAAATTTCTAATTTAGTTTATAAAGTGAACTTGTAAAATCAATATAAAATAGTATAGGGATCCAAAAATGGTAAAGCTAATTTTGTTAGTCTCCTAAAATCATGATCTACCTGTTAGTATATTTTGTTCACATAGTTTGATAATATTCTTGAAAGCTATATAATTAATTTAAGGTACGTAATATTGTAAAAAAATAAACTAGTAGGAATTGTGGTGATAAATTGGTAATAGTGTTGAATCTGAAATTTTTACAGTAGGCTCCTAGCAATATTAGGTACTCACTGTAATTTTTGTAGCTCTAGAATAATTGGAGGATGAGTGGGAATCTGAAGATCATGTAATGGTATTCTCTCCAGGAAATGATGCAACGGGCTTTCTCTCCGGTTGATGGTGGATGATATGAAGATGCAGATACTAACTTTTAATATATATCTTACCCAGACAAGCCCCGGTGCATAACCCCTACCTTTCTGCAGTTTAAATTATATTTGTGCATTAAGTTTTAAGGAGTTGAATGAAATCCACTTGCATATATATATTTTTATCCTATGAGTCTTACTAGTATGACAGAATCGTATAGATTGCTATGCTACAGGACTCCAGTAGAAGTCGAATGATTGTCTATCACTCACGAGAGATAGGAAATATATTACTGTATTATTATCACTTGGAAAATATAAATGGTGGAAAGGAAAATCGTGACCGGACAGGGATATGGTTTGGGTATTGGTGGGTGTAAGAGGTTGTGTCATCGTGGACGCGGGGCATAGCCTGGTTACACTGCTTTTCCAGTCTGTGTCGGTTAAGGACTGGCTATTGCATAAGACGCTAGGCAAGTCACAGATTTATTATCCTGATCACATACTTATGTATGGGTGCTTGGAAGACTTGTTGCTCTCTTGTCATGGATCTGGCTCTTTTCGGACCGACTGTTAGGGTTTTGTTTTTGGTGGAGGAGGTCCTTGCACCGTACTGAATTCGGGACTCAGGGGCGGGGGCTTGGAGTCCCAGTTTGGACGGGTAGGGGCAGGGGCTTGGATTCCCAGTTTGGACGGGGACCTGAACACCTAGGACAGGAGGGTGATGGGTTGGTCTTGCTTGTGCCTTGGGTACAAGCAGGGCGTGTGTTTTTAGGGTACCCAGCTAGGGACATTGGTTCGTGAATCGCCGCCGAGTTGGTACGACTTGTCTTAACTCTAGCACCGTAGTAAGAACTGAAAGACGAAAGATGGAAAATGGAAATCTGATTGCTTACCACCTGCTTGAGAGTAGCACAGGTGCTTACATAGAATGGTTAGTTAATAAACCAATGCGGCTATTAATAAAAATCAAATGTAAGGACGCACACTTAGTAATGCTTCCTGTAAATACAATAAACCCATAAGCTAGATAGCCTTGCATATCCTTAGAGTCTTTTCTTTCCTCCAATCGGGTAAGTCTTGCTGAGTATAATTGAGTACTCAGGGTTTTATTCCTCCTATTGCAGGTGACAGGTGGAGGCCAAAGCTGACCTTTGTGTGTGGATCCTCATGGTGGGCTCAGAGGGGATTTCCTTTACGCTGCGATCGTAGTTTTTATTTATAACTCTCACCAAATGTTTTATAAAGGAAAGTTTCATAATATGTCGTCATAGTTTACCAATCAATGCTTCATCATGCCATGAATAGATAATTATTTCCGCTGTAATTCTGATCACATGTTTATATTCCACTGTTACATTAAATTGTTCATAACTCTGATAATATGATTACATTTTGTTGTTGTAATAATAAATATTATACTCTGATGTTGTATTAAAAGTGATGTAAGAAATGGTTAAGAATGTTGTAAGCTTTATTCTCTCATTTGTGATCCTGATGGTAAAAATGTGGATTTTTGGGTTCTCCCCTGGGGTGTGCCCGATGGAACCGAGTAATTTAGTGTTCTCCCTTGGGTGCTTAGTGTCTAATGGAAGACGAGTACTCTTAGAAGGCATTAGATTAGGCGGTTCTGCCACAGGTGGTATCAGAGCGCAAATGAGAAAATAAAGCTTCGAAAACATTTTCTAAACTAAAATTTGACAACCTATTCTTTTCAAAAACTTAGGGCATTCAACTGCGAAGTTATATAAGTAGCCCTATTTCTATGGTTATGTATCCAGGATAGATGGCACTCTGCTGACTTAAGTGGACTTAATCAATTTTTCTGCAGGTATGCTGACTCGAGCATAGTTCGATAGTATCGACTAACTACAAGGAGAGAACGATGTGCCAAAAATCTGAGAATGGTTGCCCTATATGCTAGCAACAGTGGAAGGGCGTATAGGACATGCATTCATGCATATCATGTTTATGCATTGTAGTGCCGGTATTGGCTGGCAGGTACGTCATCTATAGGTGTCACGCGTGTCGTATTGTGCATGACTGACTCGTCATGTTCTAGAGTTAGGTCTGCACTGTGGCTTCATGTTTCGCGTTTGCCGTGGTTCACGCCGGTCGTGACCCACGTCTCCCCATACCCCTTTTATGCGCTCTTGTCGGACCCTTGCCCTGTAGTCATACTAGTTAGTAAGGGCATCGCACATCGCTCGCCTCGAATGCATAGAATTTGGTTGATTCGTCATAGTGATCCCACGCGGGATCCCTGGTGGACCGCGCCAGGACCACTAAACGCTCCGCCTTTATAAGTAGAGCCTGACTTAGCCCTTGGTACCACCACTCGGTGCACTTTAGCTCGCTTAGCTTATCCTTTTAGCAAACTTTTCGCTTAGCCTTCCTCACCACCACCGCCAGAAATGGCAGGAGCCTGGTTAGTAGTTACTGCCTAAACATTGAGGGTTTTCCCCAAATCCTGCATGCCACCCTACAAAAGCTTAGAGTCAAAGATCGTCCTGAGTATGAGGGCCGTGAGTATGAGGAGCATGGCACCGAGCAGTGTGAGGTTACTATCTACATCGGGAAGAGTGAAGAGTTCCCCGGCCTCACTGAAGCCTAGAGTGTGACCGCAACCGGGTTTAGCTTCATCGACACCTACCAGGTTGTGGCCCGCAAAGCCTTGTGGTACCTCTGCCAGATCTATGAGGAGCCCATTGCCCGTACCCCCATGAGGTTCTTTCCACCTCTAGACAAGAATCAGCGGGCATGGAGGGCTCGCATGGAGGCTTTGCAAGGGCGAGATGCGCACGGAGATAGTCCTACCATGGTGCACTTGACCACGTACCTGCTTGCTCTAAATGAGCAGTATGACTGGCAAGCCTTGGAACTGAGGATCTGCCTCCGTCGAGCCGAGGAAGCCAAGATCTTCACCCGGATGCTCCAGGTGTAGCTCGCTGAAGCGCATGCTAGTGCTGTAGCTGCTGGGAGCCAGGAGACTGCCATGTCGGAAGCTCTGAAGGAGGCTAAAGATTGGCTTGTCCATTAGCTGTGTGAGGCCTATCTTGTCACTAGGGCCAAGCGAAGGACGCTGGCTGCGGAAGATAGGATGCTCCGATCTTAGAAGGGATCCCTATCCACCCACCAGAAAGAAGAAGAACTGGTGTTGCAGCACCGCTAGCACCTCCATCGTCGGAAGTGTTAGAAGAAGTGCCCTTGATTCCTCTCACTCAGCCATTGCCACGAGAAGATGTAGATTAGTTGCCTTGGGATGTTGTACCCGTAGTAGTAGTGTTTTTCGTTGCTATCCTCTGGTATTATACTCTTGCCATTAATTTCGTCCGTAGTTGTTGAGATCGTTCGACCGTAGGTGAATGTTGTGTCGTGAATGGGAGCCTAAATGCTTGTACATTGTACCACATAAGACCATTGGAATGTGCATTTTATTTATTTCACTGTGTTTATTGCGTTCATCTACCTTAAGTTTCATTAGATGTGCTTAAAGTTTTCAAGGGCGATGTTAGGTGGATTACAAGAGAAGTTGCCATTCAGATATTAGCAAACCAGTTGTGATTGGAGAACATGGGACATTGTATCGACTAATTGTGGATGTCCCAGCAAAACACTTGAATCTCTTTAAATCAAATCTGTCACTGGATTTGAATTCCTTGTCCCTTGTTGTAAAGGGAACCTTTGTTGTTTGAATTTTCCCTTGCAATACTCCCCTTATTCTGTGGTCTATGACCCCACCGCCTTCATGGCGAGTAAATTGGTAGTAGTTGCCTGGTTAATAGCTTATGGTGCCACGACGACACCGAGGGCTCCCTGTGGAACAGCTACCACATGGTGACGCTGCTTGGCACGCGCTGGTATCGAGGTTGTTGACCAAGTACCTTTACCAAGTTATACCACCATACCACTTTTGCTACAAATAATTTCCTTGGAAATGTTCAGGTGTTCAAACGGGAAATCCACAACAAGTTGATGACATAGTGTTCTCTCGAGGTAAGCAAGAGGAGGTGGTTTTGGAGGAAGAACGTATGACATGGTCTTAGTCTACATGAAAGACAGATGTGGTCGAGTAAAGGAAATAAAAAGAAGAGTAGTAAGGGAAGTTAGCCTTGAATAGTCGGGAGTAATTGTAAAAGCCTGAGTGGATGACATGTCCCAAGCCCTGTGTTTAGTTGACCGTGCTACGCATGCTGGGTCGTTTCGCTATGTTCCTTGCGAACACTATCTATATCAAGTCCTTAGCTCCCCGTTCTCGCATGGCCACGGCATCATGCCGCACTCGTCGTCTTTGTGCACTGTGCATTTCTCCTTTTCCCAGCATCCGGTCGGCTCTTGACTCTCACGCCATGTCCCGTACTAGACCCCCCTTCCCCTTTCTCTTTTCTCTTGGAAACATGGTCGCTCGCATGCCTTCCTCGTCGAACGGACCCCCTCACCTCTCCTCTCCCTTATCTTCTGCCCGCTCGTGCAGGAAGCACACCATGCCCGACCTTATCTCCACAACATGACCCCGGTGCATAACCCCTACTTTTTTGCAGTTTAAATTATATTTGTGTATTAAGTTTTAAGGAGTTGAATGAAACCCACTTGCATATATATATCTTTATCCTATGAGTCTTACTAGTATGATAGGATCATGTAGATTGCTATGCTACAGGACTCCGGTAGAAGTCGAGTGATTGCCTGTCACTCGCGAGAGATAGGAAATATATTACTATATTATTATCACTTGGAAAATATAAATGGTGGAAAGGAAAATCGTGACTAGACAGGGATATGGTTTGGGTATTGGTGGGTGTAAGAGGTTGTGTCATCGTAGACGCGGGGCATAGCCTGGTTACACTGCTTTCCCTGTCTGTGTCGGTTAAGGACCGGCTGTTGCATAAGACGCTAAGCAAGTCACAGATTTATTATCTCGATCACATACTTGTGTATGGGCACTTAGAAGACTTGTTGCTCTCTTGTCATGGATCCGGCTCTTTTCAGACCGACTGTCAGGATTTTGTTTTTGGTGGAGGAGGTTCTTACATCGTACTGAGTCTGGGACTCAGGGGCGGGGGCTTGGAGTCCCAGTTTGGATGGGCAGGGGCGGGGGCTTGGAGTCCTAGTTTGGACAGGGACCTAGACACCTAGGACAGGAGGGTGATGGGTTGGTCCTACTTGTGCCTTGGGTACAAGCGGTGCGTGTGTTTTTGGGGTACCCAGCTGGGGACATTGGTTCACGAATCGCTGCCGAGTCGGTATGACTTGTCTTAACTCTAGCACCATAGTAAGAACTGAAAGATGAAAGATGGAAAATGAAAATTTGATTGCTTACCACCTGCTTGAGAGTAGCACATGTGCTTACATATAATGGTTAGTCAATGAACCAATGCGGCTATTAATGAAAATCAAATGTAAGGACACACACTTAGTAATGCTTCCTGCAAATGCAATAAACCCACAAGCCAGATAGCCTTGCATATCCTTGGAATCTTTTCTTTCCTCCTGTCGGGTAAGTCTTGCTGAGTACAATTGAGTACTCAGGATTTTATTCCCCCTGTTGCAGGTGACAGGTGGAGGCTAAAGCTGACCTTTATGTGTGGATGCTCCTGGTGGGCTCAGAAGGGATTTCCTTTACGCTACGATCGTAGTTTTTATTTATAACTCTCACCAAATGTTTTATAAAGGAAAGTTTCATAATCTGTCGTCATAGTTTACCTATCAATGCTTCATCATGCCATGAATAGATAATTATTTCCGTTGTAATTCTGATCACATGTTTATATTCCGCTGTTACATTAAATTGTTTATAACTCTGATAATATGATTACATTCCGCTGTTGTAATAATAAATATTATACTCTGATGTTGTATTAAAAGTGATGTAAGAAATGGTTAAGAATGTTGTAAGCTTTCTTCTCTCATTTGTGATCCTGATGGCAAAAATGTGGATTTTCAGGTTCTCCCCTGGGGTGTGCCCGATGGAACCGAGTAATTTATTGTTCTCCCTTGGGTGCTTAGTGTCTAATGGAAGAAGAGCACTCCTGGGAGGCATTAGATTAGGCGGTTCTGCCACAGTAGCTCCCCCTCGATCTGTGCAAGGACCAAGTGCTCTCTACAGGCTGATTTTTCATCACTCCGACGTGGTGCATCGCCCACAACCGCTCACACCATGACTTGAGTCATTCACAAGCTCCGTCGGATAATCACCAAGCTTTCAATCACCACTGAGCCATCTAGGTGATCACGATCACCAAGAGTAACAAGCATGAACTCTCACTTGACCCAACCAAACCTAATGAGAAGAGTGGATGCACACTTGCTACTCTCTATGCATTAATGATGTCCTTAATATTAGATTAGCAAATCTCAACAACCCCACTAGGTTCTTGCTCTTCCTTGCACACCAAATGGTTTCCTCAGCTGAACAAATGGGCAGAAGAGCCTCAATGCACGAGACGGAGGGGTATAAATAGGCCCAAGCCAAGGAACTAGCCATTACCCTCCAACTCAGCAGAATTGGGGTCACCAGACAGCAAGGTGGCGCACCGCCACCCCCTATCCAGTGCCACCCCAACCGCCACCCCTAGGGTGGTGCACTGCCACCCCAGGGGCGGTGACCAAACCTCGAAAACCCTTGTCTCTAGAAAAAAAAATGGCGGTGGCACCGCCACCCCAGGGGCGGTGCCCTGTCTGGTGCCACTCAGTTCAAAGCACCAAAAACACTAGCCTCAGAAAAATTGCGGTGGTGGCACCGCCGCCCCAAGGGCGGTGCCCTGTCCGATGACCGCTAGGGCAATTCCCCAAATAGGTAGCCTTGGGACAAAAATGGCGGTGGCACCGCCACCCCCATGGCGGTGTACACCGCCGTGTCCGATGCCACCCCCAGCGCTGGCCTTCAATTCAAGTGCCAATTCGAATCGCTTTCGAACTTCCGATGAACTTGGGCTCATCTGAGCTACTTAGTACTAGATTAAATAAATGTGCACCACATTCTTCTCACTAGACTCACCTAGGTCAAGCTACCCATCCATGCCCCCCTTTATAGTACGACCAAAGAAAAAAACAAAGTCCTACAACTAATCTAATTGTCTCTCAACACCAAACGACACTTAGAACTAGTCCGTCCTTAACCTTATCGTCCATCCTTTGAAAACCGAAACAATTTTCATCGACAGGGGCATGAAAACCATAATTGCCCAATCAATCACCATTACCGTGACCTAACTTTAATTGCCTCTGTAAAACTCCATTAGTCACAATAATCTTGTGTAGTTATTAATCACCGAAACTCAACTAGGGGCCTAGATGTTTTCACAAGGGTTGGTGGGTATTGCTACTTTGCTTGCTCCTCACTTCTTGCTGCAGCATTGCTTTGATGTGTTACTTGGTACCACGGTACCACCAGAGAAGATTGTGAATATGAGGTTGCAAAAGTGAGGGCTTGAGTGATTTGATGCTTAAGTATCATTTTGAGGAGGAGGATGGTGCAGGTAGCAGCACCAGTAAAACAGCGACAATATCTAATTCAGGATTCTTGTCTTCCTTCCGTGCGTGTTGCAGATACTAAACCAACATCCATGAGCTTCAGATTTGAGCTAGATTGCTACTTAGAGGATGAGATGGTGGACATACATACAAAGGGATTTGATATATTAGATTGGTGGAAGGTTGTAGGAACACACTATCCTACTTTGAGGAAGATAGCAAGAGATACTTATGCAATTCCTATTACTACAGTTGCTTGAGAATTTGCATTCAGCATCAGCGGGGCAACATTGCAACAAACTTTCTTCTCAGATGTTGGAGGCTCTAATGTGCTCCTAGGATTAGATCCAAAATAAATACAAAGGTGCATCTTTTGGTCTTGCAATCCATAATTTTTTCTCCTTTAGTTCATACTCCATCCGTCTCAGAAAGAATACAATTATAGCACAGTATCATATTTTAGTATCTTAAATTTGATCAATTATAGATAAAAAAGTATCAATATTTATAATATCAAATAATAAAATATATTCTCATAATAAATTGATTTTGAGCCATAAATATGAATACTATTCATTAAATGTGAATCACTTTAATTAGCACGCAACACGTAGTTGCATTCTTTTTTGGGTTAGAGATTGTACATATATGATTGCCCCAGTTGCGAATGCAGTCGCGCGCCCCATGCCTGCTGATGCGTGCATGCAGATGGGGACCAACCAGGTCCGCTTCTCTTACCGCGCACATGGGACCCTGAGCCCGCGGGGACCTTTTTGCATGTGCTTGCTCATGTTGCAACATTAAACACTTCTGCAACAAACATCTGAAACAGGTGAAATATTTACACATACGCTTGCAACATATGTGTATAACAATTGCAACATATGCAACATCTAGATAAAACGCTTACAACATAGGTCTGAAATAGATGAAACATACACTTCCAACATACATATATAGTCATTGCAACATATGCAACATCCGAATAAAACACATGCAACGAAACATACGCCTGAAACACATGAAACATACTACGCATGCAGATGTGGACCTACGCTCCTCTCACAAACTCCCCGCGCCCGTCCTTCTCCCTGTGGTCAAAGCACATGCACAAGCCCCCATGCGTCGCATGCACCCTATGTCGAGCGAGTGTCCGCACGCGCTCCCATGCGCTGCCCCACCTCACATGCACCCTAGGCTAAACGAATGGAAGCACATGCTCCCATGCGCTGTCGATGCACCTCATACCTAACGAGTGGCCGCACTTGCTCCCATATGGGCCCCGTTCGCTGGGAGGAATACGAAGGAATTTGTGAGAGAAAAACACCGTTTCGGATGAAAAAAGAAGCGGATCAAGCTAGATTTAAGGGCACACGAACGAAGACATGCTGTCTTGCAGAATGGACGGGTGTGGGACCCGCTTGACGCACCTCTTTTTTCTTGGTCCTCACGTGACGATTCTATGTAGGATTGGTTAATGTTGAAGGGCAGCGTGCTAGCTTTTGGTCTATCTTAGCCGGTCTACGAACCCCTACATCATTCGTTAACCAAATAAATAACCAAACTTATACTATTAATTAACCAAAAAAAAACGCTACGAATAGCAGCTTCCCGTCCCCGCGCAGAATTCCGCCTCCTTCGCCGGTCTACGAACGAGGAGCGAGTGAACGGCACACCTCTCTCGACAACGACAGGCCGACCTCAGATAGCGAAGCAGCCCTGTTGTCCCGCCGCCCGCCCCGCTTCCCGCGTCGAAACTGCTGGTGAGCTCCCCTTCCATCACCACCGCCGCTGTTACGACTCCCGTAACCCTAGATTGCAGCGCCCCCACAGTTCGCCTCGCCCTCGGAATGTGGAAACCCTAGCCACCGTCGCCTGCCATGCGCCTTCTTTTTATTATTGTCTAGATTTATGATTCTTCACCTATCTTGCAGAATTGGGAAAAACCACGAATGGAGGGTGCCGTGACGGAGAATGCAGCGGTGCCCCTGGCAGCGGCAGCCCCGGAAGCCGCTGTCCACTCGGATCAGCGCGTGGAGGGTGATGCGGTGGTGGAGGACTCTGCGGCGTCCACGGTGGCTCCAGAGTCAACTTCTGACGCAGATCAGGCTATCGAGGATGCAGCCCCGGAGGACGGGGTGGACGAGTAAGTGATGCAGATTTATGTGACAGCTATCGCTCTGTACCACTGTATGTGCATTCTTCGATGATGGTTCTGTATAAAATCTCGATTTGCTTTATAGAGTGCTATGAAGATGTCCGTGTGATGCAATTGATGTCACCAGGGATACATCCATCCTAGTTTTGCACGATTTCTCATTGAGAAGGATGTTCATTTGTAGCAAAATCTTATAAGCATGTACAAGCAAACAGCCCTAAATGCGACCAAAGTGGAAGGGCGACGAAGAAAGTTCCCTTTGCAATTGGATCAAAACGTGGGCATGGCCTGGTTCATTGCAGACATTGGACAAGTGTGCCTTTTCTTTTTACCCCTGTGCTGTGGTATCTCTTTGATTCTGCACAGCTTGCATTGAAATGCTAAATTTCAGCAGAAATTTGGAGACCTTTTACCTTGATGTTTTTTTTTTCTCTCTCGAAAATGCTGGAGAACTGCATGTGCATTATAGACTTGAAAGAAAATGGGCACAAGGGTGGCAAAAAAGATTACCAAAAATAAAGCACAAGAAGAAAAAGGAACAGAAGGGGGGGGGGGGGGGGGGGGGGGGGGGATGTTGTCAAAGAGCAAAGGAGATCTTTTACCTTTATGTTGTCATCCCATTTTTGCATCATATGGTTCTTTTGCAATCCAGATCACCAAGCTTGAAAGCACCTTCCCAATTTCTCGATCAAGATATATTTTTCAAATTTATTAGATTGCATAGTGATTGTTTAATCTTGTAATTTTGAAACTCTTGATCCAGTCTAAGTGAAGTAGTTTCTTCGTTCGTCATAATGTCAAAAAAAATAATTTCATTAAAAAACAGGTTTGCTTCCTAATTCTTACACAACATGGTATCCAAAATAAACTTCAGCCTGGCATTGCTAAACATAATTCAGGGTCAATCTTTTCATATACATGGCCATACCAAAACCAAATATTCACTCAGATGCTATTGAAATTCAAATGGTGACTGCATTTTCCTCATGGCAACACCTTTTTTGATACAGTGGAAAGTTTTGCATGGACTCGAATTGTCTAGGAATTACAGCACGTCCACTTTGGTTAGGGTTCTTGTTTTCTTCCATGTTTAAAATCGCATCTCTTTGGCACATTGTTTTTTTAATATGGTAGGACAGCATAAACATTGCTGGTCTTCGCCTCCAATTTTGTTTACTGAATTTGACTTTAATTTTACTTCGCTTATGAGCTTTAGTGCAATGCATTATCATTTCAGGGATACAGTGACAAATGTTGATGTCAGTCCTGAGGACATGAGAAGCATCATTGAAGTTATAGCTGACACCGGAAAGTTCTGGTATTAAACTTCTCCTATACTGCTTCATAGTTTCTATTCATGGATGAGTTTTCTGTTCTTTTAGAGTTTTAAGTTTTAACACTGAGTGCCTCCATCATTTTGCACAAAAAATAATTTAGTTTATTGCCTCATTTAGACTGATGATGGGTATGTTTTTCATGGTCTTTGAGTAGAATCTGTTGTAAAATGCTAACCAGGCATGTACCAGGACACTAGTTTGATTATGTTTCTTTCATTTTGTTTTATAAAAATGCATTCTTGCTGCATCCAGAATACTGGGACAAAAGATTGGAGCACAACATTTATACTTGTGACTAACTCCTTTGCAGGCATGACTGGAGGTTCCTCAAGAGTGTAGTGTCTCTTCAACTGAAGCAGGTATGTGTATTGGGTTTGGGTATGTTGGCTGTAGTGCATGGTGATTTGTGTTGTGTATGTTTATCATCTAAACTGATGTTCATCATGTGAAGGTCTTGGATGAATATTTTGAGGTTGAAATGGTGAGCCAAAATGATGGGCAACAGAGGTATTTCTCAGAGCTATTTAGCCAGCTAAATGGTGGTACGACCTTCACACTTATTTTGTGCTATAAAGTTCGAGTAAATTTCTGTTGTTGTAGTGTATGTGTATTTCTGAATATTTTCAAGGTGGAATAGACCTATTTTCCTGGTTGACTGTAGATATCAAATTCTTCTTTGTTTGCCCTTTGAGTTATGCAGTAGCTCATGTTCTTAGCTGTGCATAGATATAGCTTATTTTGGTTGTTAAGAACTTGGAGCATTGAAATAGTACTCTTCCATGGCATTGGAAGCTAGACACTCCAATCTGCACTGCATGCCTTGTGATTGGCTGGTTCAAAGATTCAAGGGATATTATTGGTAAAAAAACTAGTGCTTGAAATTATTGGTGTCGCGCCTCTTGCATGAGTTTCCAACTCAAAGTTGGTGTAATGGTGCTTTTATATTTATGTGATATAGCTACATCATACCCCTGTTCTTTTATTACTTCTGTAGAACATTATTAAGTTGAGAATAGCATTTCATGGACCTTCTACTTGTTTGTTAACATTGCAAAAGCATTTAAATATATGATTAGACCAACTAGGTACTTGAAAGCTGGTGGTGGGTTTTCCATTGCAGCTCATACAAGGCCTACTTGCGCATCAGCTAATTTATTTCTTACAGATAATTAGAGATAACTCCTTTTGTGGACTAGTTGCAATACCTGTTTTTGGACTATTTGCAAATATGTGATTGTTTGTTGAATTATTTTGCAGCCCTCGAGAGGTTTGAAGAGGGTCCTCCATTCACACTGCAAAGGCTTTGTGAGGTGAGACTTTCCCCTTCCATTTTGCTTCTAAAACTTGTCCTAGAAATTTAGAGGGTGTTTGGTTTGAGGAATCAAACCATTCTAGATGAGGTGGTGCATCATGAATCCATTCATCAAATTTGATGGAATGACTACATTCCTCATACTAGTACTAATTAGTACCTTGTGAGGAATGAGGTGATGATGTGTCAACCCATTCCATTCCATAAACCAAACAAATATAGTGAGAAGTGAGAAGATGATGGACTAACCCATTCCTCAAACCAAACACCATATTAATGTCAGTGACACAGTTACTTTTTCATTTATACCTTGCATTCATCCTATTTCGAAGCAAATGGTCTTACATTAGTTTCCATTGACAGATTTTGTTGGATCCAAAAGGAACATATACAAAATTATCAAAGCTTGCATTGGCCCTGGAGAAGGTTTGTCAGTTGAGCTTTCACTATTGCTTAGATATCAGTACCAATGTACCATGCAGTTCTTAGCTATGTTATCGTGTACTCTGAGTTTGCCCTATTGATCTAAAGTGCAAGTTTTTTACTTGTTGGTTTACCACCTAAAGTGAAAATAATGTACCTTGGTTTGAGTTATGATTTTTTGAAACAACATCGAGTGCACCTTGATAACAAATAGATCAATTAATTTACAATGCAGCAGTTGCTACAGTTCTTCTGTAAGTAAGAAAGACAAAATAAGGTTTCCCATGTCTTGGTGGACATTAAGTTGAGAGTTTATCTGCTGACAGTTTTTTTTTTCATTCATTATGTTTGTGTTCTATTTGTTCTGAAACATTCATTGCCAACTATGGTCTCTCTTGTTTGTAGAATCTCCTAGTTACATCTACAATAACCAAGTGCACTGATCCATATCCAGCTGCTCATGGGCTGCCGTGTTCGGATTGCACACAAATTACAGAAAATTCTGGGCCTGCTGATGTAGAGTCTGTGAGCACACCTGAGCATACAACAGCAGTACCAAATGGAACAGAGCATGTATCAGGTGATGGTGAAGAAGAGATGGCTGATGCAGAAGCTGAGGAATCATCTGGTAGCCACGATGTAGAGATGCAGGAGGACAAGCCTGATCAGGTTGATAATGTTAATTCTGATGCTAATCCTGGTGCTGCAGCTGCTCCTGAAGCAGTTAATGCCAGTGAATCCACATCGCAGCCGCAAAGTTGAGCTTGCTAGAAAAGAAAGTCATAGAACCAAGTCTCTAGTACAGCTGTCCATTTAGCAATCTGCGTGTTGCTCGCCTCCTCAAACAACCAGAAGGGGAATGTTGATTCAGAAGCTTACAGGGATTAGCTGATCGAACTAGATGTTGGTCATGCCTGAAACACTTTAAACTTTCCAGGAAATGCCTTACTCACAAAGGCCATGGTATGTTTTGATCAATTGTACCTTTGTTTCTGAGGCACCACATCGGTTAGAAAGTCTGTACGGGTTGCCAAAATCCATGAAAGATGAGTAAAACGAATATCTTCACTCAGTCTCTACTGAACTTATGATGTTTCATGAGAGTGAATTTCATGCACGTCTTGCCCCCTGTCTGCTCCAGTATTTATTAGTGAACCCTGCACAAAATCTGTCAGTCCATTCATTTGTAATGACATTGCCCTGGTGCCTCAAGCAGTGCATCAAACATTTTGTACCACGGATTGTCCAATGCCAGCAGTGTTCTTTAGAAGCTACTTGGCTCATTGCTGATGTGCACTAGATTAATGATAATGCTAAATTTGTCTTCATTATCTAGTTTCCTAGTCCTAGAGCAAATATTTATCTTTACTTGAAGGTCAACAAGTCACGGTGTTTATTCCTTACCATGAGAGAATTCATCATAACCTAAAAGAATACATCAGTTTCTTTGTTCACAAGTGCACGTCAGACAATCTATCTTATGCGGTGCAATGGTTCATGTTGCTATCAACTGGTGATGCAGACTCTTGCGTTTGTGTTGGTTTTGGATTGGTTCTTTGGTTGGGTGTAGGGCGACAATGTAGCGGCATTATAATGATTGGATACCTTAGCTAAATTTTCTAGTTATTCTTCGTATCTTTCAATGGGTACGTTGTCTTTGGTCATGGCACCTGGCGAATACTTTGGTGTCAACTGCTGCAATTTCGGGCGAAGTCATGGGTACTGGCTTTTGTTATAGTAATTTTATTTTAAAACATTGATATGGTCCTTACCGAATGCAAGTTTAGTTGGGACATTGTTATTAGGTTATAATATGTTGTTTGGTTAAGAAAATATATTGTGACGGACTGACGGAGGTGTTTGTTTTATAACTTACCAATTTGTTTCCACCTCTACGGTTAACTTCTCAAGATTCACATGTATGTTCTTTTTGAACGACAAGAGTGAAGTCTTAACATATTCAAATCTTTCATTGAGAGGGTTGAGAATGAGTTTGAATTGAAAATAAAAAAGTGAAAAGTGACAATGATAGTAAATTCAAGAATACAAGAAATGGATAAGTTGTGCAATAAGGTGAGGATCAAACATGAGTTTTTTTATCAAATACACTCCACAATCAAATGACCTTGTTGAGAGAAAGAATATGACTCTAATTGATATGGCAAGGTCTATACTTAGTGAATACAATATGAGTGACTCTTTTTTGGCAAAGCAATCAACATCGCTTGTCATGCAAGTAAAAGGCTCTATTGTCACCGCCTCTTATGATGAGTTGTTGATTGAAAGGAAGCCAAATATTTCATACTTTCTTGTCTTTGGTTACGCATGCTATATTCTCAAGAAAGACAAGATTGAGCAAATTTGAGAGGAAGTGTGATGAGGGATTTCTTCTTGGTTGCTCCTTGAGTAGCAAGGCATATAGAGTGTACAACAAGACACATGGTATTATTGAGTTGGTTAATGATGTGGAGTTTGATACAACTAATAATGGGTCTTAAGTGCAAAATGAAAATTTAGATGATGTGAGAGGTGCCAAGCTAAATAAAGCAGTGAAGTATATGGCTAGACCTAGAGAGGTGCAAGAAGTTGATGGTTCTATTACAGTTGTGCCTCCAACTAGTGTGCGAAATGAAGATGGTGCAAGAACTCAACAATTTCATTGGAACCAAATGGATGTTTAGAAATAAACAAAATGAAGATGGTGTGGTGGTAAAGAATAAGGTAAGATTGGTAGCTCAAAGATGGCTACCACTCAGAGACTCAGGATTTATAATCATTCAGGCATCGTGCCTTGCGTCCAGTTCGATGGTGTTCGATCATGTTCTTGAGCACGAGGGCTTGATGTTTGCAGCACGGGTTACAAAGGGGGAGAAAAAGAGACGAAGGACAAGTCTAAAATTGAGAGGGAGAGTTCGGTCGAGAGACTAGCGTCTCTTGGCTTCCATTTTTCTCTCGAGGAAGAAGGGGCCCCTGTTGCCTCTTATATTGCTAGGGAGCAGGGTTACACACTGAGAGCGGAAAAAATCTTCATGGGTAATAGGTTCTAAGAGTGATTTGTGTTGCATGTTGCGTTCCTTTGGGGTGGTCATGCTCCCATGTTGTATAGTACAACTAGTGTGGGAGTCTCCCTCAACCATGCTAATGTGAGGTGACATGCGTGACTCATTCTTGGGGAGGTGTTTGCCTCGCGCCAACCTTGCCCGGGGACACTTTCCTGACCTACGGACGACCCTGCCGAAGCTCGAGCTTGCGTGGGTGGGAGTGGTAAAGAGATTGAGGAAGAAAGCAAGGGGTCAGAAATGGAATCTAGCGTGTCTTTGTTCGGACTTTACCTGTATCCACGCTGGCACAGTGATTTGTCATGCCACCTCAAAAAAAAATACAAGAATATAATGTAGCTACTATTCAACGGCAGATATATAGTTGGCCGTCTAAAACTGATAATCAGATAAGCATAATGATAAAAATAGTTAAATATGCCATAAAACCAAACCGCAAAAAACAAAACTACACGAGCAAACAGCAAAATCACTCTCTTTCTCCTTGCCTCCTCTCCTGCAGCCTTGCCGGTGCTATTCCGCCGTTTTCCTTCTCCAACACGGTATCCACGCCACGGCCACCACTTCTCGCCACCTCAGATGGCGTCCCCGTCGGGGAACACTAATGCCGCAACAAATGTCCCCTTTGACTTCAGCAAGCTCCTCCGGCCTCCGCCAAACCCTAACAACCCCACCACCTTCCCGACCCCCACGGGCGTCTTCCCGGGCGCGCCTGGCCCCACCCACGGGCCCCTACTCCTACCCGCCGGCGACCCCGCCCATCCACTACACCCCGTACCTCCAATACACGAACGACCCCCACGGTTTCCACCACCCCGCTGCGGCCTCCTTCGCCACTAACCCCACCATAAACCCTATCCCGAACTCCGGCCCAGGCCCTAACCCCGGGGGCGCGGCTGATGTAGCTGCTGGGAAACACCGCGCCCACCCACCTCGAGTCGGCTGCGTCTATGCCGCCGCCGTCGGAGTTCTCCACGGCCCCACGGCGACGCTCCCGGCGTCGTCTTCTGCACCGCCAGCGAGGATGCCCAGCAGCAAGATGCCAAGAGGGAGGCTGCTGGGTCCCGGGGACCGGGCGGTGCACGACGTGGACTCACGGCTACCAGGGGAGGCGGAGCCGCCGCAGCTCGAGGTGACGCCAATAACCAAGTACATCTCGGACCCTAGATTGGTCCACGGCAGGCAGATCGCGGTGAACAGGACGTACCTCGTGTACGGTCTTAGGCTAGGCAACATCCGCGTGCTCAACATCAACACTGCACTCCGCTCGCTCCTTCGGGGGCACACACAGGTATGTGACTGCTGTAGCCGTGTTGTTTAGTTTATGGCCATGAACCAGTGTTAATGATGTCTTTGAAGCGAGGTATTGCTCTCTTCTAAGCACATGAACACCTCAGGCTCAGTAAATGCAGTGTCTTTTGTTTAATTGCCTTTGTTCTCTGGTTTATTCCAGGCTGTAAAATTAGGTTTTGACTATGCTCCAAATTAATTGATATGATTGCTGCATGTAGCAGAAATCCAAACCGAGGGTGAACCTTACTGGCACACGAGTTAATTAAGGATATTAATATCAGCTTATTTTATGCCCCTTCAAATTTGCTTTCAGTATTTGTTTATATGCTAGACAGGTGCATTTTTTCACATATTTGTACAATAGTACCAGATAATTTATCTGATGTAAGTATTTATTTTTTGGTTTAAGCCTGTTTATTTGGTAATTTAGCGCGTTCGCCATGCCTTGTTATATTTTTGAGTTTAGTCAGCCTGAGTTAGCTTTTCTTATTTATGTTTTGATGATGGACTTATTTGTGTTTGCTGCAGAGGGTGACGGACATGGCCTTTTTTTCCAGAAGATGTCCATTGACAGAATATCGTCGGCAGTCCTCCGATGGGTATCTCACGAAGGTAGATTGATCGGCAGAGACGCGTGTAATCAAGAACAAGAAGGCAACAGAAACACACGAGTTAGACAGGTTCAGGCCGTCAGTATGACGTAATACCCTACTCATGTGTTCTTTTGTATTATATTAACTATCGTATGATATTACGTGTATTTGGAGGGGGTCCCTGCCCGCCTTATATAGTCTGGGGGGCAGGGTTACAAGTCGGTTAGATCTAAGAGATAACCGGAAAGTAATAACAGATTACAGAAATTATGGGATCATACGTATCCTAACAGGTCTCGTAGTATCTTTAGGATATTTTCCCGGTGTCTTGCGGGAGACGCCGAGCAGCGTCGTGCTCCGTAAGGCTTCGTCTTGTGGGCTGGGCCGCCCCTGGGGGCGCAGCCCATGTGGTCCGCCGTGGGTATCCGGGGTCGTACCCCCCACAGCTAGTCCCCGAGCGTCTCGTACCCGTTGTGCAACGCCGTCTTGAGCTTTTCCGAGCAGTCAAACTCATGGCCCGACCACCGTGATGAGTTGCCGAGCAGCGCGAACCGTCGCCGAGCAGCGTGAACCGTCGCCGAGCAGTGTGAACCGTCGCCGAGCAGTGTAACTCAAGTACGGCTTGCCATAAGGGTGTAAGGAACTCAAGTTCAGAATCAAAAATTTCTTCGCAGTGGACCAAGTGTGCCCACTTAGAGTCCGACCACGAGAAAGAGAGATAATCTTCTTCAGCTTCAAGAGGCGCAGAGTCTTCTAGAATAAAGCAAACACATTCATCGCGAGGTGAAGTGTGCCCACTTAGTCCCCGAGCCTGACAGTAGATGACGTAGTCATGTGGTGCCAGGGTCCAAAGTAGAAGAATAGTAAAAGACCAGCCGAGCAGACAGCCAGTCCCCGGGCGAGCCCCGAGATGAGAAAAAAGCACATTCACCACAAGGTGAAGTGTGCCCATTTAGTCCCCGAGCCTGACAGTAGGTGACGTGGTCACGTGGTGCCAGGGTCAGAAACAGCAGTCAACAGAAGAAAATCACAAATGCGGTGAGGAACCGAGACGTAATGCTGACGTAGTACCCGAGCCACAAGAGGAAATCTTGGAGAAAACAAATCGTGGAGAAAATACCGGAGTAATAGCTGTATAGTAGTAATTACTGAGCCATAACGGTTGGCGGAGAAGTCGGCAAATATTCAGCGAGCCGTAACAAATTACGGAGATAAATTGGCGATACGGGCCGCGGTTGCGCAAAAGTCCAGGTAACGACCCACCTTGCTGTTGCGGAGAATTTGGAGATGCGCCGATCGCGGGAGCGATTTCCCAAAACCCCTCGAATGCGAAAGGGTGGGGGAGTGCTTTATAACTGCGCCGCCGCACCCCGCGCTCTCACCTTTGCCACTTTGCCATTTCGTTTTCCTCCTCAGCCCTCGCGCTTCTAGATTCGTAGCCGCACGCGCTTCCGCCGCGAGCCCCAATCCGGATCTAAGAGATGGCGCCGAAGAGGGGAGCTGTGAACCCAAAGAAGATGAGCCCAAAGAAAGCGAGTGCCGAAGCTAGGCATGACGAAGAGTGGGTCCCGTCGCGCACGGGGGAGGCGGAGCTCAACAGATTGGTAAAGGCGGGCGTTCTTCCTGACCGCGTCACCGCCGGATGGCGGCCGACCCTCGGTGAGCCCTTCCCAATGCCTCACACCGACGAAGTTGTAGTGTTTGAGGACTACTTTTGGCGCGGATTAGGTTTTCCTATTCATCCATTCTTGAGGGATTTGTTAGAGTTATGGAGAGTCAGTCTGTGCAACCTCCACCCAAACACCATATTGCACATATCTATCTTCATCCATTTCTGTGAGGCGTATCTTGGAATCCTTCCCCACTTCAACCTCTTCCGTCACCTGTTTTGGCTGAAGAAGAAGGGCGACGGTGGTTCCAAGGTGGTCGATGGCGTATATCTTCAGCTGCGCGATGGAATGGCGGGCGAGTACCTTACTGTGCCGCTGAACACGTCGTTGAAGGGGTGGAATGCCAGGTGGTTCTATATGAAACAGAGCCACCCCACCATCCGCCGCGATGCCGACCACATCCCAAAGAGCCAAAAAAGCTGGTCGGAGAAGCCAAGTAGTGCTGATGTGGAGCAGGTAAGGGAGCTCCTTGGCTTAATAAAGGGCGTGAAGACCAACGGTGGACTGGTGGCGGTGAGCTTCATAGTGCGCCACATCCAGCCCTGCAAGGAGAGGGCCCATGCAGCCTTTGAGTTCAAAGGAGAGACCGACAGCACCCGAGAGAGGACGGAGATGTTGTCGAGGGACGTTGTGCAGGAGCGGGCCGTAGAGCTATTCGCTCCACTTGCCTCGTTTAACTTGCCAAGGCAGACGAGACCCTTTCACTGCAAGAATCTGCCTCCTCAGGTAAATATCTCAATTGTATGTTCTCGATACTTTTTATCCTTTGTCGTTGCCGTGCAGTGTGAAAGGATCAAGATGCCCAAGAGGGGGGGGGGGTGAATTGGGCTAATTCTAAATTTTTTTGCAATAATTAAGTCCTATGGTTATCCCAATTAACCCCATGTGCCTAGAAAGTGTTTCTATTGATCTAACGCACAAAAGTTTAGCAACCTATGTTCCAATCCTACTCTAGCATGGCAATTCTAAGAATGTAAATGACAAGAATTGAATTGCTCAAAGTAAATGCTCAAAGTAAAGAGAGAAGGAGGAATGCGGCGATGTTTTGTCAAGGTATCGGAGAGTCACCACTCCCCACTAGTCCTCGTTGGAGCACCCACGCAAGGGTGTAGCTCCCCCTTGATCCGCGCAAGGATCAAGTACTCTCTACGGGTTGATTCTTTGACACTCCGTCATGGTGAATCACCCACAACCGCTCACAACTTGAGTTGGGTCATCCACAAGCTCCATCGGATGATCACCAAGCTCCCAATCACCACCAAGCCATCTAGGTGATGGCGATCACGAAGAGTAAGAAGCATGAACTCTCACTTGACCATGACAAGCCTAATGAGAAGGGTGGATGCACACTTTGCTACTCTTGCTTTCACTAATGAGGGCTCTCTTTGGGATTCTCAAATCTCAATCACCTCACTAGGACCTTGCTCTTCTTGGCACTCTCAAAGGTGTTTCTCAGCTGTTGGAATGAGAAAAAGTACCCCCACACACGAATGGAGGAAGTATTTATAACATCGACTGAAAAACGAACCGCTATGTGCCTCTACGGGGTGACCGGACGCTGGACAATGTCCGGTCAGCACTGACCGAACACGTCCGGTTGTGATTTTCCCTCTCTGGAACCTTACTGGAACCGACCGGACGTTGGCCCTCAGCGTCTGGTCACTCACCTCTCAGCGTCCAGTCACTTCTAGATGACTTCACCTTGATCAAATGAACTGACCGAACTCTGTGCTAGCGTTCGGTCACACCGAAGCCAGCGTCCGGTCAGTATTTGACCCTCTATTCACTTCCAACTCTCAATCATGCGTGAATGAAGTTTGCTCTAATGGATCTAAGGGCTATTTTGGAGCTACCTAGTGCTAGATTAAGCAAGTGTGCACCACACCTAACTCACTAGACTCACGTAGGTCAAGCTACTTGTCCATACCCCCCTTAATAGTATGGCCAAAGGAAAAACAAAGTCCTAAACTACTCTAAGTGTCTCTTCAACACCAAACGACACTTAGAACTAGTCCATCCTTAACCTTGTCGTCCATCCTTTGAAAACTGAAATGATTTCCATCATAGGGGCATGACCACCATGATTGCCCAATCGATCTCTATTACCGTGACCTAACTTAATTGCCTCTGCAAAACACACGTTAGTCACAATAATAACGTATTGTCATTAATCACCAAAACCCAACTAGGGGCCTAGATGCTTTCAATCTCCTCCTTTTTGTTGATTGATGACAATACCACCCCGAGTATGTGAAAGAGATGAGGTTTTTAACATGGTTGGTTCATATAAGCTTTTGACAATAAGAACAAAAGAGTTAGGCAAGCTTATATGACCCAAGCCAATATAATGTACTCATAAGATATGAAATAAGCATGAGTACAAGTGATAAAGCTCATTTGCATCGGAGTAAAACACGGAAGCAAAGAAAATGAGCATAGCACAAGTGATATGACATATAAATAATTCAAAGTAGAGAGCACACATGCCATATATCATGATCACGTAGATATCACTGTCACATAAATATAGTTCGATGCATAAAGGTAAACACACGAATTCATAATAGTGTATCACACATAAAAACCAAATGTAATAGATAATCTAATAGATAAGCTCCCCCTAAGACTAACATACTCGATCCCTCTCCCCCTTTGGCGTCAAACACCAAAACCTAAGGATCGATCGGCGGGGCTGTAGCGGACGAGTCGGGCGCTAAGGTGTGAGGAGCGAGCTGGAACTGTGTGACATCATCATCTGATCCTGAGCTCTGAGCAGTCTGACCCTCTGTAGCTGGAAGCGATGCTGAAGCGGTCTGGGTCGGATCATCAACTGGAGCTGCTATAGACTGTGCAGGTATGACTGTAGCAGGCGGCTCTGATGATGCCACTGAGGAAGGGAGCGTCTTTGTAGTCCCGGTAATAGGTGCAACTGTAGAAGGACCTAGGACATGTAGATATGGTGGAGTGGGCTGCCCTATCAACTCACTGAAGGAAGCACCAAGGCTCCTAGACACTGTAGTCTCTAGCATAAGCAGCGAGGAAGTCTAAGCCGGTGTGAAGCCCGTCTGAAGAGGTGTGAACTATGGGGCTAGCACTGGCGAGGCAAATCACTGGGACACCTGCTCTGTAGGTGAAGCAAACTATGTTGGTGGCTGTCCCTGACTCTGAAGCCCACTAGGCTATAAAGCTATAGTCATAGAAGTGGTGGCAGTCTGACCAAGCTAGGGTGAAGGCTGTGGCGGTGGAACCCCAATAGCTATCACAACATGCTGCATAAACCCAAGTAGTTGCTGCTACATGAGAAGCTGCTGCTGATGCATGGCCTACTGCTGCTGCTGTATGGCCTGCTGCTGCCGTTGAAACTCATCCTACCGAGTCTAGAATTGTGCAAATGTAGCGGCAGTCTCCTGAGCCTGGCAAGCCTGATCCTACCTCATCCGCTCAAGTATGGCAAGTAGAGCGGGGTCTATCTGCTGTGCAGGTGGAGCTGAACTAGAGCTACCGGCCTCATGGTCATGTTGATGTGGAGGCATATGAGGAATGTCCCGGTAGTCCTCATCTGAGCTGTCACTGGGGTCGCTCTCGACCATCCCCTCCTGCTGAGCATCTAACTGCTCCTCCTCAGTAGCTACTATGCCCCTGATAGTATCATCCTACTGGGCTGCAGTCTCTAGCACCTCTGGATGATGGCGTGGCTAGCTAGGTGCACTCGGTGTACTTTGGCGGATCATCTGAGTTAGGTTGTATGCAGGGAACTCTGTAGTAGCACCACTGTACTCAGCTAGCATCTCAGGTGGCCTCACTGTAACTACCCTGTGAATAAGAAACATGATCTAGTGAGCATAGGGCAACCGACGGTGACCTCTGAACCCCTCAGCAATAGTATCCTCCATCTCTGATAGAAGGAGATCCCAAATGTCAAACATAGTCTACTGCATCAGAGAGTTTAGAAGTCATAACTGAATGCGAGTCAAGCCCTCGCGATACCCCATCCTCGGAATCAGGGTCCTCCTCATAATGACATCCAACACTCTAGCTGTAGGAGTGAGATCACTTGGAGTCCTGCTTGACCCCTCACCAAAAGGCTCTTTGAAGCAGTGGCGGACTAGATCTGTAGGAGGTACTATACCGCCATAAGGGCATTTGGGAGGCGCTGTCTGTCCATAGCAAACCTCATGTAGCCTGACGGGCTACTCCTGAAGCCTGAGAATCTCCCTGACCCTAGTGCTCATCAGCCTATAGTCTCTGCCTCTAAAAGCAAAGTGAATGAATCTGTGTTGCGGGTCAATCCAAAGTGTAGCGTAGAACTGATGGACCTAAGATGGAACATATAAGCCAGTCCGTCCAAGTAAATCTATCAGCCCTGGTAGATATGCTAGGTAGGGGCGAATATGCTCTCCAGCTGCTGCTACTATGGACTCAATGTTGCACACCCTCTGTGACCTAAATAGTGCACCACTGTTAAGATATGCATTATAGAAGTCTTTCTGCAGTGGTGTGTAGAAGCCCTCTGATGCACGCTCATCCCGCCTCGGTGGAAACAATTGATCAAAGTCCACAAATCTAAGGTGCTGCACCTGCTTGGCCGTAGCGGCCCTCAGATCTAGATGTGTCACTAGAGGCGGACCCTGTGGTCTAGGAGGCGGACAAGAACCCCTCCGCTGTGTCTCTGGCCTCAGTGTGACTGGAGCACGGGTACGACCAGAGCGGCGTAATTATGGCTGAGGTGCCTGCTCTGTCTCCTTGGCCTGCTCTCCCTCCTGAGTCTACTCTACTGGCTGTGGCTCCTGCTGTGACTCCCCCTGAGGTTGACTCTCATCAATAGCAACACGCCATCCTCCAACCATGATAGTCCCAGCTGGACCACCATGACGGTGCTCAACTTGCTCAAGTGCAACCCTCGTAGATAGAGAAAGCTAATCTACAATAACAACACCACTACGAGTACCTCCTCTCTCTGCGCTCTCTACGACCTCTGCAACTATGGCTGCTCTCGCTGTATCTGCATTAGGGTACTTGCGCTTCCTTGTTGCTAGCTTCTTCGTCGCCTTGCCTTTTGTATCTGCAGGCTGGCAAGGCGGGGGCCTCAGATCCTCATCACTGGGACCTCCTCCGACATTCTTCACATGAGCCATCTGATGGATCTAAAAAGAACAACTGCCGCTGACAATGATCAACTGCCGACTGTCACTTTCGAGGCTTGGCCTTGATCCGTACTCGCAAGTTTGGCCCCGAGTTGACTGACAACTGCAAATAGGACCTCAACGGCACCGACTCGCTGCACGTTAGAATAGATCGGATTTATAAATAATTACAATATATCTAAAGAAGCAAAACCCTAAGAAAGCAAGCAATTAGGTACAAAATTAGAACCGAGGGCTTGCTACCTGATGAACCGGTGATCGGAAAAGAAGAGGAACGACAATCGGGGTACCACCGGAAGGCACTGTAAAGCTAGGGTTCGCGATGCGTAGTGAATAGACGACTAGGGTTTGCGGCGCTGAAGCAGGGCAGGGCCATGGCAGTGCTAATGTGCTGGCGACGGGTGAAGCTGTGGCGCACGGTGGTGCTGACGCAGGGAGGTGGCGCTGGCGCGGGAGCAGGGCGAGCACGGCGGCACGGCAGCTTGGCTCGGGTGCGGCAGCACAGGCAAGTCGCGGTGGAGCGGGCTGTCAGCACGGCGGCGTAGGGAGGCGCGTGGGATCGGCTAGAGGTGGAGTTGCGGCAGAGCAGAGGTGCGAGTAGGAAAGCACGGTGGCTAGGGCGTGGCGCGGCGGCTCTGGACGGCGAAGACGGCGCGCATGCGACCTTAGGTCAAGGCGGCGCTGCGTTATATGGGGTCCCCCGTGAGATAGAACAGGAAACAGAAAAGAAGTCCTGAAAATGCATGTTTCCTATTGATCGGACGCTCCGATGGCAGCGACCGGACGCTGCCACCCAGCGTCCGGTTGATTCCAGAGAGGTCCAAAACCTCTGGAATCGCGACCAGGCACGTCCGGTGAACCTCGACCGGACGCAGCCAGAGTCCGGTGCAAGCTGTCTCCTTCGTCTTTGATCGACCAGATGTTGGATCACCATCTGACCAAACGCTGAAACACTGAGTCTGGTCACTCCTTCGTAGCAAGTTCACCTCCTGTGAACTGACCGGACGCTGGACTTCAGAGTCCGGTGCAGCGTCCGGTCACTCTTTTTCTAGCAAATCTTCAAAGTCCTTCGTGCTGCTTGTTCCCAATCAAGTCCCAACTCCAATAAGATCCAAATAAACACCAATTGGGACTGATGTGAGTGACCTCTCTCAAACCCTCAAGTTTTTTCAAAAATATTTTGCCTTAGGCTATAATTCCTTTTAAGAAAATAGGCAATAAGAGGGCAATTTGAAGATAAACGACAAAGCAACATTCATGCATATGCAATGCAATTCTTGAAAGTAAATCTAGTTGCTTGTCAAGTTTGATCCAAGGTTAAGCTTCTTCACACACTTTACGGCGGTTATCTTAACCATGTTAGACAGGCCCTATATGCATTACCAAAAATTAAACATGTTGTATATTACAATGCAATGCAAGGGACAACAAAAGCCCATTTTTTAGTGAAGTTGCTAAAATCAAGAACATTGAGCTCATTCCGCAATCAACAAAAAGTCGCCTCATCTAGCGGTTTAGTGAAGATATCCACCAAATGATCCTCAGTCCTTACACCTTCTAGTGAAATATCATTCTTTGCAACATGATCTCTAAGAAAGTGATGATGGATATCTATGTGCTTGGTGCGAGAGTGTTGAACTGGATTATTTGTAAGTTTTACCGCACTTTCATTGTCGCACAAAAGAGGTATTTTTTCAAGAACTACACCATAGTCTAGCAAAGTTTGTTTCATATAAAGTATTTGTGCACAACAAGCACACGCGGCAATGTATTCCACTTCGGCGGTGGACAAAGCCACACTATTTTGTTTCTTGGAGGACCAAGACACAAGTGATCTACCAAGTAAATGGCACCCTCTGGATGTGCTTTTTCTATCAACTTTGCAACCGGCATAATCCAAGTCAGAATAGCCAACTAATTCAAATATAGCTCCTTTGGGATACCAAAGGCCAATGCTTGGTGTGTGCTTAAGATACCTAAGGATTCTTTTTACGGCAATTAAATGAGTTTCCTTCGAATTAGCTTGAAATCTAGCACACATACACACACTAAACATGATGTTGGGCCTAGATGCGGTTAAATATAACAAGCTACCAATCATAGAGCGGTAGAGAGTTTGATCAACTGTATTACCTCCCTCATCAAGGTCGAGATGTCCATTAGTTGTCATTGGTGTCTTGATTGGCTTACATTCATCCATTTTGAACCTCTTGAGAAGATCCTTGGTATACTTTTCTTGAGATGAAAATCTCTTCTCTCATTTGCTTGACTTGAAAACCAAGAAAGAATGTAAGCTCACCAATCATTTACATCTCGAACTCCTTCGACATCAATTCACCAAACTCTTTGCAAGAATCTTCATTTGATGATCCAAAGATGATATCATCAACATACACTTGACAAATGAAGATATGTCCATCAAGCTTCTTGATGAATAGTGTGGTGTCAACCTTCCCAATGGTGAAGCCCTTCTCAATGAGGAAGTCCCGAAGACGCTCATACCAAGCTCTTGGGGCTTGCTTAAGCCCATATAACGCCTTGGACAACATATAAACATGATTAGAATATCTAGGGTCTTCAAACCCGGGAGGTTGATCAACATAGACTAGTTCATTAATAAAGCCATTTAAAAATGCACTGTTCACATCCATTTGATAAAGTTTCATTTCATGATGTTATGCATATGCAAGGAGGATATGAATGGCTTCTAGTCTTGCAACCGGTGCAAAGGTCTCTCCAAAATCCAAACCTTCAACTTGAGAGAACCCCTTTGCAACTAATCTTGCCTTGTTCCTCACAACAATGCCTTGATCATCTTGCTTGTTGTGGGACACCCACTTTGTTCCAATGACTCTTGCACCATGTGGTCGCTCTTCAAGAGTCCAAACTTTATTGCGGTGAAGTTGTTCAACTCTTCATGCATGGCATTTATCCAATCCGGATCTTGAAGAGCTTCTTCTACCTTAGTAGGCTCAAAACAAGAGACAAAAGAGTGATGTACAATAAATAAAGCAAGTTTTTGTGAGCGAGTCATTACACCCTTTGATGGACTTCCTATGATGAGATATTGTGGATGATCTTGTAGTAGAGGTGTCTTTAGGCTTGATGTCTACAACTAGAATGTTCTTCATAGCCTCCCTCAATGGTTCATCACCTACATCATCAAGATTCTCATGTGCTCCTTGGGAGCCGTTAGATTCATCAAATTCCACATCATATGTTTCTTCAACCAAGCCGGTGGCATGATTAAATACTCTATATGCTTTGGACTTTGATGAGTAACCAACAAGGAAACCAATATCACAACGTCTTTGGAACTTCCCTAGGTGTTGCCGCTTCTTGTAGATGTAGCATTTGCAACCAAACACCCTAAAGAAGGAGACGTTCGACTTCTTCCCATTGAGCAACTCATAAGGTGTCTTGCCAAGGAACTTTTGAAGGAATAGGCGGTTGGATGCATAGCATGCGGTGTTGATAGCTTCCACCCATAGAGCTTCGGGGGTGTTGTACTCATCTAGCATTGTTCTTGCAAGAGTGATTAATGTCCGGTTCTTTCTCTCAACTATACCATTTTGTTGAGGGGTATATGTTGCGGAGACCTCATGCTTGATCCCAATTTCATCACAATAGGCTTCTATGTTTGTGTTGTCAAATTCCTTCCCATTGTCACTTCTAATCTTCTTAAGCTTCACTTTAAACTCATTTTGTGCTCTCTTGGCAAACTTCTTGAAGCAAGATGCAACTTTGGATTTATCATGAAGGAAGAATACCCATGTATACCTTGAATAGTCATCAACAATCACAAGACAATAAAGATTTCCTCCCAAACTCTTGTATATTGTTGGTCCAAATAAGTCCATGTGTTGGTGTTTTGGACCGGCGAGCCCTCAACCAACTAGTGAAAATGTACTGCATGCCCCTAATCCTGGATGATGATGCAAAGAGACACAAGGTTTATACTAGTTCAGGCAATAGGTGCCCTACGTCTAGTCTGAGAGATCGATCTTGTATTCCTTGCACCGAGATGCTTGTAGTAGGGGATTACAAGTAGGGCGAGAGAGGGAGCTAGTCCCAAGTCTCTATGTGGAGCGGTGTGGGTTGCTTGAGATGTTGATCTCAGGCAGCGGGGAAGCGTGCGTATTATAGAGTGTTGAGCGTGTGTTTGCCTGAGCGTCTACGCGTGAGTTCATGAACCCATGAGCTCGCGTGCTCATGTCTCGTGAGTATTCGTCTGTCTTCCTCCGTCTCCCCCTAGAAACGGCCCTGGTCTCTCCCTTTTATAGTTGAAGGGGGATAGGGGTGATACATGTGTTCGCTACGCGGTGTCCTATGAGCGGAGGTGGCGTTTCTGAGCCCTGTAGCTTGCCACTGTGGCGGCATGGTCGATGGAGCAGTCTTGTCCTAGATGCACTAAAGCAACGCGCCGGTCACGCCCGATCCTGTGCGATGTGGGAGCTCCAGTGATAGCCTGATGTAGGGCATGGTGGACGTCGTGCCAATCATTGTGTGTCAACAGCATAAAGAGCCAAGGCTTGGTTGGTGCCGAGGTCGAGCCATCGTGGGGGCTTGGCGGGCGCGAATCCCGAGGCTGCCGAGACCTTGAAGCAGATTGCCGAGGCTCGGAGGGAGCAGTCGTTCCTGTACACTGATTCCGAGGTTACAGTAACCCGAACTTGACTCCCCACGCCATGTTGTTCTTGGAGTAGGGGTTAGGTAGCACAGTGCAGTGCAGGCGTCAGTCGTGGGCATAGTACCGAGCACAGCGGTCAGTAACCCCTGCCCTGTCCTATCCTAGACTGCATGGTGTTGATGCGACTTCCCATCTTGTCGGCCACACCACTGTGTCGAGCCGTCGTTCGGCTGACATCGCAGGAGTGGTTGGTCGCGTTAGTTGGTCGTGACATTCTGTCAGGGAGATTGGTCGAGGCAGAGGCGACGGGGTTGTTGCCGAGCTGGCCTCGAGCGAGGCGGAGAATCGGCACCTCGTCCGAGGCTTTACGTCCGGGGCCTCGAGCGAGACGGAGAATCAGTTCCCCATCCGAGGCCTTACGTGTGAGGCCTTGAGAGAGACGGAGAATCAGTACCCCGTCCAAGGCCTTACGTGCGAGGCCTCTAGCGAGATGGAGAATCGGTTCCCCATCTGAGGCCTTACGTGCGAGGCCTCGAGCGAGACGGGAAATCGGTAGCCTTGGACAAGGCGGAGGTTAGCCGGTAGTTGTCCCTTGGCTTCGATTTCGATAGGGACCCCTTTTATGGTACCCGACAGTAGCCCCCGAGCCTCAAAGAGAGTGAATGCTCTCCCTAAGGTTTTGACGAGACTTGGCTTGTGGTAGCTCCTGGTGGGATGGCATTTTGTACTTGAGACCTCGGTGGGTGCGCGCGAGCGTACCCACCGGGTGTAGCCCCCGAGGCCCTGGAGGAGTGGATTTATTCCTTTAGGGGCTTTTCACGTGTTTGAGGGGTTTTGTCACGTTTACCGAGCCCACGAGTGCGAGTTCGGGTCGCTGGGTCTTGGCTTGGTTGCAGGAAGAGCCCCCGAGCCTCTGCGTGGAGCAAGAGGGCGATCAGGAGTTTTCCTATCTTTTTTGTGCGGCCCTCACGCATCCTTTTCGTTCAGAAGGAGGGGTGGCGTATGCCAGGCTACCCTCGGTGGGTGCGAGCAGTGACATCTCTGGTGAGCTGTTATCGGGTAAGTCCGAGTGGAGGCCCGTCCCCATTCGATAAGGGTCAGCTAGTGGGCCAGAGACGCACTCCAAAAGTACTAGAGGGCTTCTCTAGTGGGTCCCAGGGCTGTTCGATGGGCCTTGGGGGCTCGGTGCCTCCCTACGGTGGGATCCCATTCGGAGACCTCCCCGCTAGTCTCGGACACGACTTGGGGCATCCCGAGCGATCGCTTGCTCGGGCCTCGGCCATGTACGGGCTCGCCCATAGTCATCCCTAACTCTGTTGTCCTAGGGCGGCTGTCAAGACCCTCGGGGGCCCAGCCTTTGAACCCCTAGACCGTAACGGGCTCGATGCCCTTTATCGTGTTTTGCCGAGCCTCCGAGTGCGAGCTCAGGTCACTAGTATTTGACCTGGTTGCAGAAAGAGCCCTCGAGCCTCCGCACGGAGCGAGAGAGCGATTAGGAGTTTCCCTGTCTTTTTTGTGCGACCCTCGCGCATCCTTTTCATTCAGAAGGAGGGGTTGTTTGCCGAGCCCTCAAGTGCGAGCCTAGGTCGCTGGGTCTCGGCTTGGTTGCAGGAAGAGCCCCCGAGCCTCTGCATGGAGCGAGATGGCGATCAGGAGTTTCCCTGTCTTTTTTGTGCGACCCTCGCGCATCTTTTTCGTTCGGAAGGAGGGGTTGTTTTGCTGAGCCCTTGAGTGCGAGTTTGGGTCGCTAGGTCTCAGCTTGGTTGCAAGAAGAGCCCTTGAGCCTCCGCACAGAGCGAGAGGGTGATCAGGAGCTTCCCTGTCTTTTTTGTGCGACCCTCGCGCATCCTTTTCATTTGGAAGGAGGGGTTGTTTGCCGAGCCCTCGAGTGTGAGTCTGGGTCGCTAGGTCTCGGCTTGGTTGCAGGAAGAGCCCCCGAGCCTCTGCACAGAGCGAGCTGGCGATCAGGAGTTTCCCTGTCTTTTTTGTGCGACCCTCGTGCATCCTTTTCGTTCGGAAGGAGGGGTTGTTTTGCCAAGCCCTCGAGTGCTAGTTTGGGTCGCTGGGTCTCGGCTTGGTTGCTGGAAGAGCCCTTGAGCCTCCGCATAGAGCGAGAGGGCGATCAGGAGCTTCCCTATCTTTTTTGTGCGACCCTCGTGCATCATTTTCGTTCAGAAGAAGGGGTTGTTTGCCGAGCCCTCGAGTGTGAGTCTGGGTCGCTGGGTCTCGGCTTGGTTGCAAGAAGAGCCCCCGAGCCTCCGCACAGAGCGAGAGGGCAATCAGGAGTTTCCCTGTCTTTTTTGTGCTACCCTCGCACATCCTTTTCGTTCAGAAGGAGGGGTGGAGTATGCCAGGCTACCCTCGATGGGCGTGAGCGGTGACACCTCTGGTGAGCTGTTATCGGGTAAGTCCGAGTGGTCTAGAGATGCACTCCAAAAGTACCAGAGGGCTTCTCTAGTGGGTCCCAGGGCCGTTCGATTGGCCCCGGGGGCTCGGTGCCTCCCTACAGTGGGATCCCATTCAGAGACCTCCCTGCTAGTCTCGGGCACGACTTAGGGCATCCCGAGCGATCGCTTGCTTGGGCCTCGGCCATGTACGGACTCACCCATAGTTATCCCTAACTCTGTTGTCCTGGGGCGGCTGTAGAGACGCTCGGGGGCCCAGCCTTTGAACCCCTGGACCGTAACGGGATCGGTGCCCAGTTCCTTCATCTGAAAGGAATCGGGTGGGGGATATTCCCCTCCCATCAGCTGACAACGGCAGGTGCACCTTTTGAGGCGGGTTTCTCGGGGAGATAGAATGGCGCCTGTCGTTGCTGCGGTCGAATGCGATGCGATGTCAGCGGATGGGACGTTACTGTGCGTGCGCGATTAATAAGGAAAAGACGCGTGGGTGGTTTAATTGGATCCGGATTAACTGCGCCAGATCTGAGGGAAACTTCCCCAATTTCATCGCCCATCCGCTTTGCCCCTTCTCGCATAAATACGTATCAGGCCTCGCCCCTTTCCTCCTTACCTTGCCTGCATCTGCCTTTGCTGCCCTCGAGCCGTTGCTAGGAACAGAGAGCGCTGGGGAGAAGAAGGGAGAAGGGGGGAGAGAGAGAGCGAGCCTTACCGTCATAGCCGCATTCTCCACCGCATCCATGGCTGGCAGTGTTGTTGTCCTTCAGGTGGATCCTTAGGGTGCGTCCCACGTGTCAGTGGAGACGTTGTAGTCGTTCGTCGATGATGACCTCCTCCACCCGGTTATCGAGCCCACCAGGCCAGAGTGGATTGCTCTAGGGGGCGAGCCGGAGCAGAGGCCACACGATGGCTACATCGTGAGCTTCGTGGCCTTCCATGAGCGCGGTCTCGGCCTACCGATGGACCGGTTCATGCGGGCGCTCCCGCACTACTATGGCATGGAGCTCCACAACTTCAATCCCAACTCCATCGCGTAGGCGGCCATCTTCGTCGTCGTCTGCGAAGGGTACCTGGGCATTGCCCCCCACTAGGAGCTGTGGCTCCACCTCTTCTGGGCAGGGCTCGCCACCAAGCCAACGGGCATGCGGAAGGCGGTGAGGGCCGGCGGCTGCACTCTCCAAGTGCGCCAAGACCGGTAGCCCCTCTACATCCTGGCCCAGCTCGCGTTGTCCAACCGTCGCTGGTACAACAGCTGGTTCTACCTCTGCAACGACGACGGTGGACTTTCCCCTACACTGGGCGGGTCGTGGAGAGCCCACCGGAGAAGTGGAGGTATGGTGTCTCGGTGGTCGATCAGCCCAAGCTACAGCCGCTCCTGGAGGGGCTGGAGAGGCTGCGTAGCCACGGCCTTACGGCGGCTATGGTCATGGCAGCCTTCCACTACCGGAGGGTGCTGCCGCTGATGGCTCAGAGGCGGCGCATGTTCAACATGACACCGGATGAGCCGATCGATGGCGTCCGAATGTCCACCGTCGCCCTTTCCGACGAGGAGATTCTACGTCGGGTGAGGGAGACGGTGGAGGGGCGGCTAAGGAGCAGTGGCCTGACCCTGTTCGTGATGCGCCCGTCGCGGGGGTACCTCTCTCTGGTAAGTCATGCGCCGTTGTGGCCCCTGAGGCCTCCTTGCTCCCTGCATTTTACTGTTCCCTTATTTGTGTTCGCCATTCCTGCAGGGGATGAGGGACGTGCGAGCCTCCTCGCCACCCGTTCCTAAGGACGCAGAGCGGTGGGCGGTGAACTAGGCACACGCCGAGGCGCAAAAGAAGTGGAAGGACATCGAGGAGGCAAAGCGCAAGAGGAAGAACCTTGAGCATGAAGAGCTGGAGAAACGTCGCCGGCAGCAGAGGCACGATGGTCTCCCGGTGGAGTTGTCTCCATCACCGTCATTATTGGCTTCCTCGAGCGATGGCGATGAGAGCGAGGTGGGGCAGGGTACCCTAGACCATCTCCCTGACATCAGGGGGACAGCGCTTGGGGCATCAGCGAGCAGCCCAGCGTTTCCAGGAGGAGGAGGAGAGGACGCCTCGGCGCTAGCGATTTCCTGCCCCGGGGCCGAGGCCGACGCACCCGAGGCACGGGCATTAGGGAAGCGCGCCGTTAGCCCGGTGGGCTCGATGGTAGAGGTGGAGCAGGTGGCGGCAGGGGCGACGCAACTACCCCCGCAGAGGGTCGAGGGGGCACCGGAGTCCGGCGAGGGCCGGCCGGCACCAACGGACATGGAGGTCGTGCCACCGCCGCCGCCACCGCCGTTGCAGAGGAGGAGGGACGCAGTATCGAAGCAGTTGTGTCCCCATTCGAGGTGAGTGTTTTTTCGGCAGAGTTGGCAGCATCTCCCATTCGTTCCTTGGTCGCATGCTGACCTTGTCGGTGCTTTGCCTTCAGCCGGAAGCGTCAGGCGGAAGTGCCCACCCTGGCGCCATGTAAGGTGCTCAAGGTGAGCACCAGCTCCATCGCCCAATGGGTGTGGAGGCGCAAGCCGCCATACAATGTGGCACGGCATCGGCAAGGGCCGACCCAAAGGAGCCGGTGGCTACCGAGGCGGCCATAGAGCAAGCAGAGGAGGAGGAGCCTACGCCCTGCAAGGCCGAGGCCCACAAGTCAGATGAAGCCAGGGCACCCTCAGTCGCTGAGGCCACCAAGGCCAGAGCCAAGGCCCCTAGGACTTCCGAGGCTGAGGTGATGGAGGCTGAGGCCCTTAGGGCTTCAATGGCCGAAGTGAAGGGCGTCGGGGCTCCCCAGACTACCGAGGTCGAGGCGGCGGTGGCCAGTTTGGGCATGGTGGAGCCAGCGGGTCAAGCTTCAGTACCGCCCCCGGTCCATGACCCGCCGCCATCGCAAGAGCGCGCCCGGGAAGCGGAGGTCCATTCGATCTCCTCCGATGATACTTCCCGGGGGAAGGAGGTGGCAGATGCCGAGGCGGCCAGCACCGCGGAGCAGCCAGCTCTGACTTCTAGCGAGGGAAGCTCAGCCCTCGCGTGGGTACGACCCGAGCCCCGCGGGTGGGATCACCCGCATGTATTGTGGCGGAGCCAGGACAACCCTAAGAGGGAGCCTCTGTTCGCCCTCGAGGACGCAGCCGAGGGGGGCGCTGGAGCTCTTTCGAGCAATACTGCTGTCTGGCGGAGCGATCGCTGCGGACAGCACTATCCATCATGGCTGACGATCTGCCCGGCGTTGCCTAGGTACGCATCTTCTTTTCTCGTGTGGTGTCATCTTTTTCTGAGTTTTCTCGCAGTGCATGACCCCTATTCTGCCTATCTAGGAGCTTGAGGCTCGGTCCCTCGGGAAGTCGTTGTTCCTCCGGTGGGAGAGGGATGTCTGGGACAAGCTTCGGTAGCAGAAGGACCTACTCACCAATGCCAACGAGCTTCTATCGGCACGGAGCACGGAGGTGGAGGACCTCTGCCTTCGCTGTGCTGATATGAAGGCCGAGCCGGCCATGGCTCAGGAGAAGGCTGCCCCTTTGGCGGCGCAGATCAAGAAGCTGGAGGAGGAGCTGACCCGGGTGGCCGGTGAGCGGGACACCTTCAGGTCCCAGGCTGAAGAAGCGATGGCCTCTGCCAAGGCCATCGGTGGGCAGCTAGGGGCGGAGCAGGGTGCGCACCTGCTGACAAAAGGCGCCCTAGCAGAGGCCCTCAAGGTAGCCGAGGCCTCTCGGGCCAAGGCTTTAGTCTGGAAGGGAAAGATTGAGGGTGAGTCCTATTCCCCTTGTTTTATTTGTTTTTCTTACGTTCGACCCCTAACTCCCCGATGTGATGCAGAGTTGGAGAAGGAGGCTTCTAGGGCGATCGAGGCCACTCGGGTTGAGGTTCAGCACTGGAAAGAGAAAGCCGAGGCCTCTCGGGTCGAGGTCCAGCGCTGGAAAGAGAAAGTCGAGGCCTCTCGAGTCGAGGTCCAGCACTAGAAAGAGAAAGCCGAGGGTGCGTCCCGTAGGCCTTCGTCCTTGTTTGGCTTATTTTCTTTTGCGCTTAACCCCATCCTGCTTGTTTTGGCGCAGGGTTAGAGAAAGAGGTCTCCCGGGTAGCTGAGGCCTCTGTCGCAGTGCAGGCAGTGCTCGAGGCCAAGATCGGGGAGCACAACGCGCTGTAGAGCACCGCCCGTACCATTTGTGAGGCCCTAGAGGTTGAGGGGGTCGAGTCGGGCAGCTCCCTTTGGAGCCGCTTGACCACGTTGAGCGACCAAGTGCGTGAGCGACTTCGGGGGGCGTTGCACATGGGTGTCAAGCGCACCCTAGCCGTCGTCTCCTCACACTACATCGGCGTCAACCTTGAGGCTGTCAGTGACGGTTACGTCTTGGCTGAGGATGACGAGGAGGCTGATGAGGAGGTCACAAAGCTGATGGAGGCGGCTAAGGGCCCCGGCACGGCGCTGGCCAAGCTGTTTGAAGAGGAGGTGGTCCCTCCCATGCCATCCATTGATGCTGGTGACCCTGAGCCTTGACCTAGGCCAAAGGGCCACGTAAACAGATTAGGATTATTATCGTATCGTGATGCCTGTGGCCGTCAAGGCCCTTTTTTTAAAGTACTTATGCGTCTACGCCTTTTTAATCGTTTTTTATTGTATTTCTGAGCCTCTGCCCTCTGTCTCATCTCTGAACATATCAGTTGCAAGAAACTTCCTCGAAGCCTAAGCTGCCCCTCGGGGAAAAGGTGGTGAGGGAGTGCCATAGCCTAGAGGCGTAGGCTGTCTCACGGCTCGGCCAGCCTTTTGGCCCTGAGACAGACTTTCGGTCCTTAGGTTTTTTACAATCGATTTGTCAGAGCATGCTAGAGTGTTTGGCGTAGAACTTTATTTGAAAAACGATTAAAAATGGTGCCTAGGACTTAGGGGGTTCCCCCCTTCTAGCCCCTAAGGGAGGCTCGGTTCTGTAGAGGCAGAGCTAAGTCTTGTTCGAGCCCCGTGGTGGGCACCTCTGCAGAGGCAGAGCCGAGTCTCCCTTGTAGCGTTATCGTAACGCTGATCCCCATTGATAGGTTCGGGGGGTTTCTCAAAAAATTAGAATAACTAAAGAACGCTTCTTTATTGTATTTCGAGAAACAATGTATACAATACTTGGAAATTTAAGGGTAGAAGCAACGTAGCTATTCTATGTTCCAAGCGTTGGTGAGGATTTCGCCCTTCTCGTTGGCTAGCTTGTAGGTCCCAGGCTTTAGCACTTGGGCGACGATGTACGGCCCTTCCCATGGCGGGGTCAGCTTATGGTGGCCCCTATTGCTCTGCCTCAGTCTCAGCACCAGGTCGCCCACCTTCAAGTCTTGGCTTCGAATGCGCTGGGCTTGATAGCATCGTAGGGCTTGCTGGTACTTGGACGAGTGTAGCAGTGCGATGTCTCGGGCTTCCTCCAGTTGGTCGAGGGCATCTTCATGGGCAGTGCAGTTGCTTTGTTCATTGTAGGCCTGTAGCCTCGGGGAACCGTACTCCAAGTCAGTGGGGAGGATGGCCTCGGCTCCATAGACCAGGAAGAATGGTGTGAACCCCGTGGCTTGTCTCGGAGTGTTCCTCAGGCTCCAGATGACCAATGGGAGTTCGGCAAGCCATTTCTTGCCAAATTTCTTCAACTGGTTGTATATTCTCGGCTTGAGGCCCCGTAGGATTATGCCGTTGACATGTTCTACTTGGCCGTTTGTCCTAGGGTGTCCTACGGCCGACTAGGCCACATGGATGTGGTGGTCATCGCAGAACATCAGGAACTTGTGGCCGGTGAATTGTGTCCCATTGTTAGTGATGATGGTGTTTGGAACCCTGAACCTATGGATGATATCAGTGAAGAATAGCACCGCTTGCTCGGACTTGATTTGATTGATTGGACGAGCCTCAATCCACTTGGAGAACTTATCGATCGCTACCAGCAGATGAGTGTAGCCCCTGGGGGCTTTCTGCAGAGGCCCAACCATGTTGAGCCCCCATACGGCGAACGGCCATGTGATGGGGATGGTTTAGAGGGCTTGGGCTAGGAGATGCATCTATCACGCGTAGTACTGGCATCCCTCGCAAGAGCGTATGAGCTTGGTGGCTTCAACAACTGCCGTTGGCCAGTAGAACCCTTGGCGGAAGGCGTTTCCAACGAGCGTCCGAGGCGCTACATGGTGCCCGCAGGCTCCCGCATGCAAGTCCCAAAGTAGGGCTTGGCCTGCCTCGGTGGTGATGCATCGTTGGAGGACGCCAGATGGGCTTCGCCTGTACAGCTCACCATTGCTGAGGATGTAGGTTTTGGCTCGTCGTGCGAGCCATTGGGCTTTGGTTCTGTCTACAGGGAGCTCTCCTCGAATGAGGCAATCAAGGAACGGGACTCACCAGTTCACGCCCTGGTTGGCCTCGGGAGGCTCTGCGTTGACTTCCATGACCTCGGGCTTAGCCGAAGGGGTCTCGGTGATAGAGGGGGCCTCAGGCCCTACGGTGGGCCCGACCGGTGGGCCCTCTTCCGCCGCCGAGGCGTAGTTGATGGAAGACTTGTGGAGGTCTCTGGCGAAGACGTTCGGGGGGACCGGGGCCCATGCCGACGCCATCTTTGCCAGTTCGTCCGCGGCCTCATTAAATTTTCACGCGATGTGGTTGAGTTTGAGACCATCAAACTTGTCTTCGAGCTGACATACCAGCTCATAGTACGCCTCCATTTTGGGGTCATGGTAGTTCGACTCCTTCATCACTTGATCTACGATGAGCTACGAATCGCCCTATACGTCGAGACGCTGTACTCCAAGTTCGATGGCGATCATCAAGCCATTGACGAGGGCCTCGTATTCGGCTGTGTTGTTGGAGGTGGCGAAGTGGAGCTGAATCATGTAGCGTATGTGCACTCCGAGGGGTGAGATGAAGAGCAGACCCATGCCTGCTCTGGTCTTCATTAGGGACCCATCGAAGTACATGGTCTAGCATTCTGCCTGGACTTGAGCAGGCGGTAGTTGGGTGTCGGTCCACTCCGTCACAAAATCGGCTAAGGCCTAGGATTTAATTGCTTTCCGAGGCGCAAAAGACAGTGCTTCCCCCATGAGTTCGACGGCCCACTTGGCTATCCTACCCGAGGCCTCCCGGTTATGGATTATCTCTCCCAGAGGGAAAGACGACACCACAGTCACCGGGTGGGACTCGAAGTAGTGATGCAGCTTGCGTCGAGCCAAGACTATGGCGTAGATCAGCTTCTGGATGTGGGGGTAGCATGTCTTAGTCTCGGAGAGCACCTCACTGACGAAGTAAACAGGTCGTTGGATGGGTAAGGCATGCCCCTCTTCCTGCCTCTCAACTACTATGGCCGCGCTGACCACTTGGGTCGTTGCGGTGATGTAGAGTAAGAGGGCCTCGCCCCTGGTCGGCGGCACCAGGATGGGTGGATTGGTGAGTAGTGCCTTGAGCTTGGCGATGGCTTCTTCGGCCTCGGCGGTCCACGAAAAGCGTTCAGATTTTCTCAAGAGGCGGTACAGAGGCAAGCCTTTTTCTCCAAGGCACGAGATGAAGCGGCTCAGGGCCGCAAGGCATCCCATAACCCTCTGCACTCCCTTGAGGTCTCAGATTGGTCCCATATTGGTCATGGCCGAGACCTTCTCTGGGTTGGCCTCGATGCCGCGTTTCGAGACTATGAATCCCAAGAGCATGCCTCGGGGGACCCCGAAGACACACTTCTCGGGGTTGAGCTTGATGCCCTTCTCTCTGAGGCACCTGAAGGCTATTTCCAAGTCGCTGACGAGATCACTAGCCTTCCTAGACTTGACCACGATGTCATCCACGTAGGCCTCGATGGTTTGCCCGATGTGCTCTCCAAAGACCTAGGCCATGCACCGCTGGCATGTGGCCCCTGCGTTTCTAAGGCCAAACGGCATAGTCAGATAGCAGTACATGCCGAATGGTGTGATGAAAGAAGTCACGAGCTGGTCGGATTCTTTCATCTTGATTTGATGGTAACCAAAATACGCATCTAGGAAGGATAGGATTTCGCATCCCGTAGTGGAGTCAATGATTTGGTCGATTCGAGGTAATGGGAATGGGACTTTTGGACATGCTTTATTCAAACCGGTGTAGTCTACACACATTCTCCACTTCCCATTTTTCTTCTTAACTAATACAAGATTAGCTAACCACTTCGGATGGGACACTTCCTTGATGAATTCGGTCGCCAAAAGCTTCTGCACCTCCTCGCCGATGGCCCTGTGCTTTTCCTCGTCGAATCGGCATAGGCGCTGCTTCACCGGTCTAGAGCCGACCTAGATGTCCAAGGCTGCTACATCGTCATTTGCGCGAAGAAAGTCAACGAGCACGGCTTCCTATTTGATGTTGAGGGTGGCGTTGATCCTCAGCGCCCGATCATCGGGGCAGGTGGGTCGACTGGGATGAGCTTGATGGCCTCCGTGGGCTCGAAAGTCCCGGCACGATGCTTGGAATCAGGCGCCTCGCTACCAAGTCGGTCTAGGTGTACTCGATGCATTCGACGTCTCAGTCGTATGCATGCTCGTATGTGGACTCGACAGTGATGGCGCCATTGGGACCCGACATCTTGAGCTTGAGGTAGGTGTAGTTGGGGACCGCCATGAACTTGGCATAGCACGGCCGCCCTAGGATGGCGTGGTAGGTTCCTTTGAACCCAACCACCTCGAAGGTGAGGACCTCCTTGCGGTAGTTGGAGGGAGTGCCAAAGTAGATGGGCAGGTCGATGCGCCTGAGGGGTCACGTGTGTTTCCTCGGCACGATGCTGTGGAAAGGCGCGGTGTCACCCTAGAGCTGCAACTGGTCGAGCTCCAGGAGCTCCAGGGTGTTGGCGTAGAGGATATTGAGGCTGCTGCCTCCATCCATCAACACCTTGGTAAGCTAGGTGTTGCCGACGATCAGGTCAACAACGAGTGGGTACTACCCTAGGTTCAAGACATAATCAGGGTGGTCATCCTGATCAAAGGTGATCGCCTCCCGAGACCAGTTGAGGTACCGGGGAGCGGCCACCTTCACCGAGAAGACCTCCCAGCGCTCCCTCTTTCGCTGGCGTGCCGTGAGGCATGCTGAAGGCCTGCCAAAGATCATGAAGGCATTGTGCACCATGGGGAACCAGTCATCCTTATCGTTGTCCCTATCACCGGCGCCCCTCATCTTGGCATCATCGCTAGGGAGCCCGAGCTTGGTGTAGTAACGTCGGAGCATGGTGCACTCTTCGAGGGTGTGCTTCACCAGATCCTGATGGTAAGGACAGGGTTTCTTAAGCATATTGTCGAAGAGCCTAGAGCCTCTGGGGCCTCGAGGATTCTTGCAATCTGCAGCCGCAACTAGACCGGCCTCGAGGACCTCTTGCTTCCCTTGGTGACCCTTTTTCTTTTTCCTGGGGAGGTGGGGAGCCAAGGCCCCGGGGGCCTTGTCCCTCCACTTCCCCTTGGTGTCGTTGTCGGGGAAGATGGCCCCGGCGGCCTCTTCTCCTGAGGCAAAGTTGGTGGCGATGTTGAGGACTGCGGCCGCCGAGGTCAGCATGTTCTGGCCTAACTCTCGGACCAGGTCTCGGTAGGTGGTGCTGGAGAGGAAAGCCTGGATAATTTTTGAGTCGCCGACGCTGGGCAACTCGGTGCACTGCTTGGAGAAGCATCGGATGAAGTCTCGGAGGGACTCGTCCGGCCCCTGGCGACAACTCTTGAGGTCCCAGGAGTTCCCGAGGCACACGTATGTGCCCTGGAAATTCTCGACGAAGACCTTTACCAAGTCACGCTAGTTGTGGATCTGCGAGGGAGGGAGGTGTTCGAGCCAGGCTCACGCCGAGCCTGACAAGAACAACGGGAGGTTGTGGATGATGAGTAGGTCATCGTCTGCACCGCCTAGCTGACAAGCCAGGTGGTAATCGGCTAGCCAAAGCTTGGGGTTGGTCTCGCCGCTGTACTTTGTGAGGTTGGCCGGTTGTCGAAATTGGGCTAGGAAGTGAGCGCTGTGAATGGCCCTGCTAAAGACTCGAGGACCAGGTGGCCTAGGAGAAGGGCTGTGGTCCTCCCCACTGTCGTAGCGACCGCCTCGGGCGGGCCCCTCATTGTCGTGGCGCCGTCGCCTACTGACCACGTCGTGGTCGCCTTGTGCCTCACATCGGTCGCTAAGGTGGTCATGCACTGAGGGGGCCCTATTGGCCGTCGGTGCCCAAGCAAGCTTGGGACGAACCGAGGCCTCCCTGCCCTGCCGAGGCGACACCACAGGTAGTTCTGAGGCGCCTCCGCGCCGTCGAGAGGCAGAACTTTTGGCCTGCTGCACCACCGCTGTCTCAAGGAGGTCTCGGAGTTCACCATGGGCCCATCGCCCCTCCATGGTAGAGGGCTCGGGCATCATCCGGAGTAGCATTGCGGCCGCCGCGATGTTCTGGCTAGCACGATTGAAGATAGGGGGTTGCTCGCCCCCTTCGTCGTTGTTGATGCGGCGGTTGACGTCGCGAGCCCTCTGCCGGGCTGCTCCGCCATCACCGCGACCCCACTACTCTTGCTCGAGAGTGTCTCGGAGCTACTGCAGCAGGAGTCGGTCTTGTTTGACCTTGGCCTGAAGCTCACGGAGCTGCTCCAAGTCAAGGCGTCGAAGCTCCTCGGGGTTCTCGTTCCGCGCTGCCGGTGGCTCGATGCATGGAGGTGTGGCGTCGTCTGCCCCTTGGCGGAGCGGGGAACGGTTGCCTGCCCCATCATCCTCATCGCTCGCTCTCGGCATCCCGAGCCCGATGTGGAAGCACTCTCGAGTGGGATCGTAAGTGCCTTCGTCATCGGAGTCGGAGTAACTGAAGCAGTAGTCGCTCGCGGCCAAAAAGCAGCGCATGGCTTCAGGGTCGCAAAGCCCAGAGAAGTCCGCTCCGGCCCACGCCTCATCCTCCTTCGAGGAGTCAGTGTGGGTGTGGGTCGAGGTTGTAGCGTCGAGGTCGAGGGCGAAGCGTTGGTGGCGTCCTAAAGGGCTCCGCGTGAGTGGAAGCGTAGGCGGAAGCATAGGTGGCGGCGGCATTTCTCAACCCAAAGGGGTATGGGGATGGTGCCGTCGCTGGGCTCCGCTCCACCGGAGTCGACCCCTCGGGAGGTGGTGGGGCAGAGCTTGACGACAGGGCATCGCTGCGCACCACCAGCGTCTTTCCCTTGCCCAGGCTTAAGCTAGATAGGTCCCCAACTAGGGACTCCGTACCAACAACCGGGCATGGGATACCGGCGGAGCGCGGTGCATCGCCCTGAGCTCGTGCGGAGTCGGGGTGGTCCTGCTCGCGTCGTGCCTGGCGAGCGCGACGAGAGCGGTGGCCCGGGCGCTGCCTGCGCCTAGGTTGCTGGTGCGTGGTGTCGTCCTCGGTCGGTGGGGCTCTGGGTGTGAGGAGTACCATATCGTACTCACATCCTAGACACATGAACTCTAGGCTCCCAAACTAGATCACCATGCTGAGACGCAGTGGTCGTACGGGGTCTGCCATCAGGAACTTGTGGGGATAATGAAGCTGACACGCAGTAGATCCCCTACCTAGGGCGCCAACTGTTGGTGTTTTGGACTAGCGAGCCCTCACCCAACTAGTGAAAATGTACTGCATGCCCCTAATCCCAAATGGTGATGCAAAGAGACACAATGTTTATACTTCTGAGAGATCGATCTTGTATTCCTTGCACCGAGGTGCTTGTAGTAGGGGATTACAAGCAGGGCAAGAGAGGGAGCTAGTCCTAAGTCTCTGCGTGGAGTGGTGTGGGTTGCTTGAGATGTTGATCTCAGGCAGCGGGGAAGCATGCGTATTATAGAGTGTTGAGCGTGTGTTTGCCTGAGCGTCTATGCATGAGTTCGTGAACCCGTGAGCTCGCGTGCTCGTGTCTCGTGAGTATCCGTCTGTCTTCCTCCGTCTCCCCCCTAGAAATGGCCCCGGTCTCTCCCTTTTATAGTTGAAGGGGGGACAGGGGTGATACATGTGTTTGCTACGTGATGTCCTATGAGTGGAGGTGGCGTTTCCGAGCCCTGTAGCTTGCCACTATGGCGGCATGGTCGATGGAGCGGTCTTGTCCTAGATGCACTGAAGCAACGCGCCAGTCACGCCGATCCTGTGCGACGTGGGAGCTCCAGTGATAGCCTGACGCAGGGCATGGTGGACGTCGTGCCAGTCGCTGTGTGTCGACAGCGTAAAGAGTCGAGGCCGAGCCATCGTGGGGGGCTCGACGGGCACGAATCCTGAGGCTGCCGAGACCCTGAAGCGGATTGCCGAGGCTCGGAGGGAGTAGTCTGTCCTGTACACTGATTCTGAGGCTATAGTGACCCAGACTTGACTCCCCATGCCACGTTGTTCTTGGAGCAGGGGTTAGGTAGCACAGTGCAGTGTGGGCGTCAGTTGTGGGCACAGTACCGAACACAGCGGCCGGTAACCCCTGCCCCATCCTGTCCCGGACTACATGGTGTTGATGCGACTTCCTGTCTCGTCGGCCACTCCGCTGTGTCAAGCCATCGTCCGGCTGATGTTGTGGGAGTGGTTGGTCATGTTAGTTGGTCGTGACATTCTGTCAAGGAGATCGATCGAGGCGGAGGCGACGGGGTTGTTGCCGAGCCGGCTTCGAGCGAGGCAGAGAATCGGCACCTCATCTGAGGCTTTACGTGCGGGGCCTCGAGCGAGACGGTTCCCCATCCAAGGCCTTACGTGCAAGGCCTCAAGCAAGACGGAGAATCGGTACCCCATCTAAGGCCTTACATGCGAGGCCTCGAGCGAGATAGAGAATCGGTTCCCCATCTGAGGCCTTACGTGCGAGGCCTCGAGCGAGACGGGGAATCGGTAGCCTCGGACAAGGCGGAGGTTAGCCGGTAGTTGTCCCTTGGCTTCGATTTGGACAGGGTCTAAGTGTTTTTTTTGGTTCTCGCTTAGGGGACCCCTTTTTATGGTATCCGACACCATGTGAAGGAGTTCTAGCACTCTTGTGGTTGGTATGAAAGCTTTGGTTAGATGAGTATTTTCTACTTGCTTGCCGGCTTGACAAGCACTACAAAGCTTGTCCTTCTCAAACTTCACATCCTTCAACCCTCTCACCAAATCATTCTTCATTAGCTTCTTGAGTGAGCTCATCCCAACATGAGCAAGTCTTCTATGCCATAGCCACCCAAGTGTTATTTTGGTGAATAGACAAGTCTTCAAATTTGCATCTTTGGAGGTGAAGTCCACTAGATATAGGTTGTTGTATCTAAATCCTTTGAATATCACTTGATCATCATCCTTCTTAGATACAACAACTTCCTTCTCGATAAACAAGCATTGGAAGCCAAGATCACACAATTGTCCAACGGATAGCAAGTTGAAGCTCAATGAGGCAACATATAGCACATTTGAGATAGAATGATCATTTGATATTGCCACTTTACCCAATCCTTTAACCTTGCCCTTTGAATTATCTCCAAATGTGATTCTTTCTTGTCCATCTACTTTTTCATCTAGTGAGGTGAACATACGAGGATCACCGGTCATATGTTGTGTGCAACCACTATCAATAACCCAATGACTTCCACTGGTCTTGTAGTTCACCTACACACAAGAGATCAAGCTTTAGGAACCCAAACTTGTTGAGGGCCCTTCACCTTCTCAACAAGTGACTTTGCTACCCAAATTTTCTTAGGCCTAATCTTGTTGGGAGGTCCTAAGAACATGACTTTCATCTTCCCACTAGAATCCTTTCTAAGCATATAATGAGCATTGAAGGCAAAAGGTCTAGCATGCTTGGGCAAGGGTTGTGGTGGTGGAGTTTGGCACTCATGGGCAAAGTGACCTTCTTGTCCACACTCAAAACATCTCTTTGGCTTTGGCTTTGACTTATGTTGTTGTTGAGCTTGAGCCTTCTTCTCTTGGTTTGCCATATACCCAATGCCACTTCTATCCATGTTCATGATGGTGTTCATAAGTAGCTCACTTTGTAGATGCTTGCCTCTTGTGAACTTGCTCAATCCAATCTTGAGATGCTCTTTCTCCAATTTGAGCTTCTTGTTTTCTTCCTTGAGAGCATCATTGTTTTTCTCTTCCTTGAGCTTCTTGTTCTCTTCTTTGAGCTTCTCATTCTCAAGGATCAAATCACCACCATGATCAAGAGTTTCTAGCACAATAGTGTTGTGGCTTTTGATCTCTTCAAGATCTTTCTTGAGCTTTTCATTGTCATTCTTGAGCTTGACAAACTCATCATAATCATCGGCCTCAACCACTTGCTTGCCCTTGCTACTAGAACTTTGCTCAATGCTCTCAATGATCAAATCATCACATGATGTAGCTATATCAATCTTAACAACATTGTTAGTAGCATCATGTGGCTCATTGGATAAGAATTCTTGAGCAATAACAAAATTATCATGATTGATCTTTAGAGTTGTATATTCTTCTTTTAGCTTGTTATGGCTAGTGATGAGCTCATTGTGTATCCTCTCAAGTTTATCATGTTTATCTTTAAGCTCTTTCTTAGAAGATTTGAGCTCCTTGAGTTTGGATGATATAGCATCATTTGCTTCTCTAAGCTCAACACTAGCCTTTTATGCTATATCACATTTTGCTAAAAGTGAATCATTCTTAGCTCTAGTCTTTATAATGATCTTAGTGTATTGTTTTAGCAATCTAGCAAGATCATCATAAGAAGGTGATTCATATTCATCATCATCACTATCGCTATCATCATTACTAGCATGTTCATCAACACTACTATCATCATCATTTGATACCTTGTGTTCACCCTTGGCCATATGGCATAGGTGTGTAGAGGATGATGGCGGTGGTGGCGGTGAAGATGATGAAGAGTCAATAATAATGGCGGCCACCTTCTCGTTGTCACTATCATCATCGGATGAGCCACTAGATGAATCAATGTCCATGAGCCAATCACCGATGATGTATGCCTTTCCACTCTTCTTCTTGTGGAAGTCCTTCTTCTTGCCATCTCTCTTCTTGTATGGCTTGTTTTTCTTCTTCTCATCTTCTTCTTTATTACTTGAGTCATCTTTCTTGCCCTTGTACTTGTTCTTGAACTTGTCTTTCTTGGGCTTGGTGTATTGGTGTGCTAGATGACCAAGTTCTCCACAATTGTAGCAATCCATCTCAGAGATTGGCTTCCTTCTAGAGCTAGTGAAGAACTTCTTCTTGCCATTGAACTTGATGCCACTCTTGTTTAGCTTCTTTAGCATCTTGACAGTTTTTCTCACCATGAGGGCAAGACTTGCATCATCAACTTCATCATCACTTGAGCTCTCATACTCAAGTCTTGCTTTGCCCTTCTCTTGGCTAGCCTTGAATGCTAAGTCTTTGTCTTTCTTCTTGTTAGAGGATGAGCCATCTTGAGGTGTGATGTGCATGTACATCTCATGAGCATTGATCTTTCCCAATATTTGTGTTGGTGTAGCGGTGGAAAGATCACCTTGATGTAGCATGGTCACAATATGCCCATATTTGTCAATGGGAAGGACACTCAAGATTTTTCTTACAACGTCGGATGGTTGCATTTGAGTGAGTCCAAGCCCATTGACTTCCTCTACAAGAACATTCAAACATGAGTACATCTCATTAGCACATTCTTTAGGAAGCATCTCAAAAGAGTTAAGCTTTTCATGACAAGATGATAGCGTTCCTCACGCTCACTCTTTGTTCCCTCGTAGAGCGTACAAACGTTCGACCATAGTGCATGGGTGTCTTTGTGGTTCCTCACCCGATTGAACACATCTTTGAAAAGGCCCCTAAAGATGGTGTTTCGAGCCTTTGCATTCCATTTCTCGTAATTCACCTCATCGCCTTGTAGGTGTGTAGCATCCCAAGGTTTTGGGAAGCCTTGTGAGGCGGCTCTAAGTATATAAAACATCTAGAGCTTCTAAATATGCCTCCATGTGGATATTTCAATAAGGAAAATCATCCCCTTAAAGATAGGAGGAGGTCCATCCCCGTGAGACATCTTTCTCTAGGTGGTTAAGCCTAAGTACGTGAGCACAAGGCTCTGATATCAATTGAAAGGATCAAGATGCCCAAGAGGGGGGTGAATTGGGCTAATTCTAAATTTCTTTGTAATAATTAAGTCCTATGGTTAGCCCAATTAACCCCTTGTGCCTAGAAAGTGTTTCTACTGATCTAACGCACAAAAGTTTAGCAACCTATGTTCCAATCCTACTCTAGCATGGCAATTCTAAGAATGTAAATGACAAGAATTGAATTGCTCAAAGTAAATGCTCAAAGTAAAGAGAGAAGGAGGAACACGGCGATGTTTTGCCGAGGTATCGGAGAGTTGCCACTCCCCACTAGTCCTCATTGGAGCACCCACGCAAGGGTGTAGCTCCCCCTTGATCCATGCAAGGATCAAGTGCTCTCTACGGGTTGATTCTTTGACACTCTGTCGCGGTGAATCACCCACAACCGCTCACAACTTGAGTTGGGTCATCCACAAGCTCCGCCAGATGATCACCAAGCTCCCAATCACCACCAAGCCATCTAGGTGATGGCAATCACCAAGAGTAAGAAGCATGGACTCTCACTTGACCACGACAAGCCTAATGAGAAGGGTGAATGCACACTTTGCTACTCTTGCTTTCACTAATGAGGGCTCTCTTTGAGATTCTCAAATCTCAATCACCTCACTAGGACCTTGCTCTTCTTGGCACTCTCAAAGGTGTTTCTCAGCTGTTGGAATGAGAAAAAGTATCCCCACACATGAATGGAGGAAGTATTTATAACACTGGTTGAAAAACGAACCGTTATGTGCCTCTGCGGGGTGACCGAACGCTCCGGTCAGTTCACCCCAAACTCCAGTGATCAAGTGGTAACCGGACGTTGGACAGCATCCGGTCAGCACTGACCGAACGCGTCCGGTCATGATTTTCCCTCTCTAGAACCTTATTGGAGTCGACCGGACGCTGGCCCTCAGCATCCGGTCACTCACCTCTCAGTGTTCGGTCACTTCCAGACGACTTCACCTTGATCAAATAAACTGACCGGACTCTGCGCCAGCGTCCGGTCAGTATTTGACCCTCTATTCACTTCCAACTCTCAATCATGCGTGAATGAAGTTTGCTCCAATGGATCTAAGGGCTATTTTGGAGCTACCTAGTGCTAGATTTAGCAAGTGTGCACCACACCTAACTCACTAGACTCACCTAGGTCAAGCTACCCATCCATACCCCCCTTAATAGTACGGCCAAAGGAAAAACAAAGTCCTAAACTACTCTAAGTGTCTCTTCAACACCAAACAACACTTAGAACTAGTCCATCCTTAACCTTGTCGTCCATCCTTTGAAAACCGAAATGATTTCCATCGTAGGGGCATGACCACCATCATCGAGAGGTGCAAGGCGGTGTGGGAGAACTTCAAGAGCTTCAACCGCGATGCCATTGTTACCGCCGTTACTCACGCCCTTGCGGTGGTCCGGTCCCACTACCTAGCCATTGACCTTCAGGCGATAGGGCCTGGATTCGTTAGAGGGATGGGCAAGGTGGAGCACCAGTAGCTGGAGGATGAGGTGGAAGACACGGCGAAGAAGCTGGCCAGCGACATCGACCTGTTCGGTGAGACGGACGGCGATGGCGAAGCCTGATAATCTGCTTGGAGAACATGCTGTAGTAACTGAATAGAGTAGTTAAAACACGCAAGGGCGCAGACATATATCTTTGTATATGTATAAATGTTGACATGTGCATGTTTATGCAGTTTGCTGGTATTGCGGTGAAAAAATCGTTGTAGTATTAACCCTAACGCAATTATACGTAGTATAAGTTGCGTCCGAGTAGTTAGTTCGTTTCTAAACCCTTTGGCCTTAGCTAGCCCATAGTCCATAACATCGAGCGCAGAGCCCGTGCATGTGTAGGAGGAACAGGCGTGACCAAGGAACCACAGCTGACCACCCATAACGCAGAGCGTGGAGCCCATAGCACGTGTAGGGAGAGATCAGAGACTGGGTCTTCTCTAAAGAGAACAGAGCAGAACATGTGCTGCTTGGCGGTTGGCAAAATAACTTGGAGATAAACGTAGTATAAGTGGTGTCCGAATAGTTAGTTCTTCACTGAGCTCTTAGCCTTGGCTAGCCCATAGTCCATAACGTCAAGCATGGAGCCCGTGCATGTGTAGGAGGAACAGGCGTGACCAAGGAACCGCAGCCGACCACCCATAACGCAGAGTGCAGAGCCCATAGCACGTGTAGGGAGAGATCGGAGACTGGGTCTTCTCCATAGAGCATAGAACAGAACGTGTGCTGCTCGGTGGTCGACGAAACATTTTAGAGATATGGAGAAACCTAGCGAAGTGTTTTATGGTGATCACATGTTGGAGATATGGAGAAACGTGGCGGAGTGTTTCTGGCGATCACATATTGGAGATATGGAGAAACGTGATGGAGCAGTTATGGCGATCTCATACTGGAGTTCGTTATGGCGAGCATGTGGCATCGGTAGGAGGCCGAACTAGCCACGGCAGAGGAACGCTAGCGAGCGGCGGCGGCAAGGGCATCGAGGATGGCAGCGGCAGAGCTGGCAGCGGCCAGAGCAGAGGCGGAAGCAGCGGCGACGGCGGATGCAGCATGTGCGGCAGCGATAGAGGTCGAGGCTCTACGCGGCAGCATCAGTAGCTCCGTTTCTACTGACGACAGTGCCGACGCGGACCTCGAGCTACTGGGGAGGGAGGCAGCATGAACGCGGGCGGTGCAGTGGGCAGCCATGCACTCCCACAAGCGCGATGGCAGCCTAGATAGGCGTAGACACACTGGCAGCGCTCCTACAGGTGGCGCACATGGCGGTGGTGTTCCTGGAGGAGGCGCGCATGGCGGTGGCGCTCCTAGAGAAGGCGCGCACGGCGATGGTGCTCCTAGAGGAGGTGCGCACGGCGGTGGCGGATGGGTCGATGGAGAGCGCGGCTTTCATAGGTAGCGTGGCTCTCTCTCCCCAGATCGGTACTGTGGTTTCCATGAGCTCTAGGCTGTTGTCAGGGACGTCGGCCCCGACAGTGGGTGGCCTACCCTCACTAAGACCAACTACGTCGAGTGGGCTACGGTGATGAGGGTAAAGCTCCAGGTGCGGCACATGTGGGATGTAGTCCGGTACGACGACGTCGACTACGACCAGGATCGATGGGCGCTGGATGCCCTCATCGCTGTAGTCCCATCTGAGATGCAGTTCTCACTTACCAACAAGCGGACTGCCAAGGAGGTTTGGGACGCCATCGCTGTGGCACGCATCGGCAGCGACCATGTCCACAAGTCCACACTGTAGGCACTTCACAAGGAGTGGGAGAACCTAGCCTTCAAGCCAGGTGAGGACGTTGATGACTTTGCTCTCTGTCTCAACACTCTGTTGTAGAAGATGGTGTAGTTCAGCGATAACACCTATGGCAAGGAGAGAGCTATCAAAAAGCTCTTCCGCTGCGTCCCCAAGAAGTACAAGTAGATGGCTCGCTCGAACGAGTCCCTGCTGGATCTCTCCACAATGTCGATCGAGAAGGTGATAGGTCACCTCAAGGTCGTTGACAGCGATGAGCCACAGTCTCTCTTGGGGCCCATCACCACTGGCGGGAAGCTCCCCCTCACTCAAGAGCAGTGGGCTGCCTGCTAAGGTGACCAGAAGAAGGGGGAGCCTTCTTCCGCGATAGGCGGCCACAAGCATGGCAAACCGTGCAAGGCATGTAGAGATGCCCAGGCCGGGGCACGAGGACGTGCCGAGGGTGATGCCCGCGGAGGCGCCCAGGGTGGCGCCACCGGCAAGCACAAGCCAGCACGAGACGACACCTGCCGCAACTACGGGCAACTTGGCCATTGGGCCAAGGACTGTCGATAGCCACGACACGACCAGGCCCACGTTGCACAGGCAGAGGAGGAGGAGCCGGCTCTGTTCATGGCACATGCAAGCATCGAGCTACCTCCAGCGGCACCGACCGCAGCGGCTCTCCTCCACCTTGATGAACCAAAAGCACATGCCCTCCTCGGTGATGACTCCAGCAATGACAAGACTGATGGATGGTGCCTCGACACCAGTGCCACCCATCACATGACCGGTCGACGAGAGTTCTGCACCGAGCTTGACTCTAGCGTTCGAGGCTCCATCAAGTTTGGGGATGCCTCCGGCGTGGAGATCAAGGGCGTCAGCTCCGTCATCTTCACCGCCGTGTCTGGTGAGCACAGGCTGCTCATCGGAGTCTACTACATCCCCACGTTGAGGAACTCTATCATCAGTTTGAGATAGTTAGATGAGAACGGTTCACGCATGGTGGTTGAGGATGGAGTCATGAGGATTTGGGATCACCATCATCGCCTTCTTGCTAAGGTATATAGAAGCGCAAATCGACTCTATGTCCTTAACGTGCAGGTGGCACAACCCCTCTGTCTCGCTGCTCGTCGGGACGACGAGGCATGGCAGTGGCACAAGCACTTCGGACACCTTCACTTCGAGGCCCTAAAGCGGCTTAGTGCCACGGAGATGGTGCAAGGCCTGCCATGCCTCGACCATGTGGAGTAGCTCTACGATATCTGCATGTTGACGAAGCAAAGGTGACTCCCCTTTCCCCAGTGGGCAAGCTTTCGAGCCAAGGAGAGGCTCAAGCTTGTGCATAGGGACTTGTGTGGCCCGGTGACACCGGCCACACTGGGAGGATGACGCTACTTCCTGCCACTCATCGGTGATATCTCCCGCTACATGTGGGTGATGGTCCTCGGCAGCAAGGGAGAGGCTGCAGACGCCATCAGGCACTCACAGGCTGCTGCGGAGGCGGATGGCGGCCACAAGCTGTGCGTGCTGTGCACCGACAACGGTGGCTGAATTCGTGTCATACTGCGTTCATGAGGGCATTCAGCGCCACTACTCCGCGTCGTACAGCCCGCAGCAGAACGGTGTCGTCGAGTGGCGCAACTAGATGGTTGTGGGGATGGCTTGGGCCCTTATCAACCAGAGGGGTATGTCGGCTATCTTCTGGGGAGAGGTGGTGGTGTCGGCCATCTACATCCTCAACCACTCGCCTACCAAGGCGCTCGATGGCAGGACGCCGTACGAGGCTTGGCATGGGCGCAAGCCGGAGGTCTCCCACTTGTGGGTCTTTGGCTACCTCACGTTCGCCAAGGAGCTTGGCCACATCAGCAAGCTCGATGACAGGAGCACTCTGAGAGTGTTCATCGGCTACACGGAGGGCTCGAAGGCCTACCGCATCCTCGACCCGAAGACACAGCGTGTGCGCATGGCGTGCGACGTTGTGTTCGACGAAGGGCGAGGATGGGCGTGGGACAAGGCGATGGACGACGCTCCGACGTACAACGACTTCACTATCGAGTACGTCCACTTTGAGGGAGCTGGGGGAGTAGGCACCTCTTCTTCGATGAGCGCGTCTACCCTAGTCCCCGAGCCTCCACCGACCCCAATGCCTGCTACTCCGACAGCACCACGCTCTCTAGCCAGGACCCCGGCTACGATGAGTTCTTCGCTGGCTCCACCATAGCCGGCACCGCCACGCACTCTAGCACCGACAAGCGCCTCTCCGGGCACGTCTACTCCAACACCAACTCAGGTCGAGCATAGCCCGGTTGAGCTCGCTACTCTGCTCTCTCACGATGAGGAGCGCATCGACGCGTACCACGACGACGAGCCGTTGCGGTACCATATGATGGAGAACCTTCTCGATGACTAGCCGGTGCCGGGACTAGTGCCTCATGACCTGGAGGCGCAGTTGCACCTTACGTGTGACGACGGTGAGCCTCGGTTGTTTGTAGAGGCCGAGAGACACGCGGCATGGCGCGCCGTGATGCAATTGGAGATGGATGCGGTTGAGAAGAACCGCACCTGGGAGCTTGCTGACCTTCCTCGTGGTCACCGCACGATCACCCTTAAGTGGGTGTACAAGCTGAAGAGGAATGAAGCCAGCGCCATCGTCAAGCACAAGGCTCGCTTGGTGGCATGAGGTTTCGTGCAGCAGCAGGGGGTCGACTTCGACGACGCCTTTGCTCCCGTGGCACGGATGGAGTCCGTGCGACTCCTCCTTATGCTAGCTGCCCAGGAGGGCTGGCGTGTTCATCACATAGACGTCAAGTCGGCGTTTCTTAACGGTGACTTGAAGGAGGAGGTCTACGTGCACCAGCCGCCGGGATTTGCGATCCCCGGCAAGGAGGGCAAGGTGCTCCGCCTGCGCAAGGCCCTCTATGGCTTGCGGCAGGCACCGAGGGCGTGGAATGCCAAGTTGGATTCCACGCTAAAGGGGATGGGCTTCGAGCAAAGCCCGCACGAGGCGGCCATCTACCGATGAGGCAGTGGAGGAAATGCTCTGCTGGTGGGTGTCTACATCGATGACTTGGTGATCACCGGCACCAAGGATGCAGAGGTGGCGGCATTTCAAGGAAGAGATGAAGGCCACCTTCCAGATGAGTGACCTGGGGCCTCGCTCCTTCTACCTGGGAATCGAGGTGCACCAGGATGACTCCAGGATCACGCTTCGACAGACTGCCTACGCCAAGCGCGTCATTGAGCTAGCTGGGCTCACCGACTGTAACCCAGCTCTCACTCCGATGGAGGAGAGGCTGAAGCTGAGCCACGACAGCACGACGGAGGAGGTGGACGCTACGCAGTGCCGGCGTCTTGTGGGGAGCCTTTGCTACCTCGTCCACACACGGTCGGACTTGGCATTCTCCGTCGGCTACGTTAGTCGATTCATGCAGCGACCGACGTCGGAGCACCAGCAGGCTATGAAGAGGATCATCCGCTACGTTGCGGGGACTCTCGACCACGGCCTCTACTACCCTAGGTGCCCTGAGACGGCACACTTCGTCGGGTACAGCGACCACGCCGGCGACATCGACACCAGCAAGAGCACGAGCAGGATTCTCTTCCTCCTCGGCAAGTGCCTCGTTAGCTGGCAATCGATCAAGCAGCAGGTGGTGGCCCTGTCCAGCTGCGAGGCCGAGTACATAGCGGCCTCCACCGCTTCGACTCAGGTGCTCTGGTTCGCTCGACTGCTTGGTGATCTCCTCGGCAGAGACACTAGAGCGGTGGAGCTCAGGATGGACATCAAGTCCGCTCCGGCCCTGGCAAAGAACCCCGTTTTTTATGAACGTAGTAAGCACATCCGGGTGAGGTACCACTTCATCCGAGGCTGTTTGGAGGATGGGAGCATCAAGGCAAGCCACATCAACACAAAGGACCAGCTTGCGGATCTGCTTACCAAGCCTCTTGGGAGGATCAAGTTCCTTGAGCTCTGCTCCAGGATCGGGATGGTTCAACTTTTCCATAAGACGACGCACAAGACTTAGGGGGAGAATAATGGATAAGTCTCTGTGTAGGTCTTTGTGGGGCTGCAGCAGCATGGTGGTCTTGCTGCCCATCAAGGACAGCATCCTTGACTGGAGGACAGTATCTTAGCATCTAGGACTAGCATCTAGGACAGCATCTAGGACTAGCATCTAGGATAGCATCTAGGACAGCATGTTAGACTAGCATCTTGGCATATGCTTGGCTGGCTAGCAGTTTATAAATATGTATCCCCAACTCCTCAAGTTGGCATGGCATTTATGTGAGAAATAAACCAGAAAATTACCCCAACTCCTAGTGTCATCCTCTCTCGATGAGAGTAAGAATTCTACTACTGCCGAGAGTAAGAATTCAGCGACTTAACAAACTTCAATGGATGACAAATGTTGCCGTGGCAATACAACCAAAAGATCCGATGATCGCTATGCATGTAAGGCCAATATTTGAACAAGTCTATGGTGCCCTTGCGCACCAGCAGTCAATGCCAACAACCAATACATCGGACACAACAAACATCCGCTTAATCCTACATGTAATCGCTTCGGTGTTGATGGGCCACAAGTGACATTCGGGGCATTGCATCTTTGTACATAGAAAATTTTGCATCACAGATGAGACCAAAAGAAAAGGAATGATACATTGTATCCGATAGAAGGATGGAACTGTAGTTAACATGGGGGGAAGATGTCGTCCGGTGTAAATTGGTCATGCGCGACATGGTTGCATTTGATGTTGTGTTCATTAACTTGGATGTTGGGTAAATGGATCTGTTTTGTCGGGAGCACGCTCAATAGTTATATGTTATGGTGTTACCTCTATTTTCATGCCTACATTCAGAGTTCCGGAGCTTGTGTGGGCTCATCGTCTTGGGCGCTTGGTAGTGAGTGTGTGACACATCCTGTTTGTTTGGGCTCTGAAGACGTCATGTGAAAGCGCCTTCCTTGTGTATTCTGTTTAATCTGTCTGGAAAAGTACATCCGACCATTGTATGAGTCCGATTTGCTTCGGTTAACAGAAAACCATATTCTTAGACTCAACTCTTGAAAACATTCAATTTACATCTCTAAGTGGTTTTTGCTAACGTGGTGCCGGAAGTGGTTTTGGCTAATGTGGCATCGTGTTAACGTCACGCTATGTCAACGAGGTAATATAGACTATCGTTTATGGAGATCACTTAAGACTTATTAAAAAAAATTAATAGAGCAAGATTTTATGAAACGAATGAAGTTTTCGAGCTTGTCCAAACTGCCTTCCCACTCAATTATTTGCTCTCGGTGCGTGCGCAAACCTATGATGACGACGACGAACAAGTGGTCTTGTCGCCCAAGTTGCACATGTCAGTTCAGGAGCCTGAGAAGTTGCACGCCGACTGCCACTGATAGTTCAATGAATCCGACACATCATCGTCATGATGTCTGCCGAAGAAGACAATGCTCTTATAAAGTTAAATCACATGATACATGACACATGATGATTAGCAAGACATTGCTACTGAGCAAACGTTTTTCCTAGTTGCATAGAAGGGTTACGTGGTGATTCACGCTGCAGCCTGCAAGGATTTGTCCTGGTGTGCATCCTCCATTTCATATTTAGCTAAATTTTAAATTTTAGAAGACCATATAAGATTCAAATAATTCTAAGCGAGAAATAAAAAGGTAGAGCATAAATAGGAAAAAATGAATTTGGTTTCATTTTTTTTAGTTAAAACATTTTTTATGAATTTTCTATTCTTAAATCAAATTTAGTATTTTTAAATACATATTTATTCCAAAAAAATATTTGGGTATTTTTTAAAAAAGTTATTTTTATACTTTGTTTAAAAAGTCTAATTGACCTTTCCGAATGACGCCCTAAGACAAGGTACAACTGTTGGAAAGGGAACATGATCAATATAGCCTAGCTGGATCCGCTAGGATGGTGGGGCTCATTCTTAATTAATCGGTGCTAGTTGTTTTATTCCGAAGCAAAGATATCCCTGGAGGCCGCTCGTTCATCCTATTATGAGCTTGTTTGGTTTCTAGCCGTTGGTAGCCACACCATGATGTGGTGCCGCCGCACTTTGTGGAGGAGAAATCATGAGCCTAAGGTTTGTCAAGAAAATGAACTGCATGCGCTGTGGCTGCTGCAAGTTTGTAACAAACTAAACAACACCTTTGGTTTCCATGGCTGCCATCAGTTGTGGCGTGGCGTGTTGTGACTTACAACCAAACATGTCCTATATATTCAGGTCTAAGAGATATTTAGATATTCTCTTGCGGATAGAGCCTGAAAGGAGAAGAGGGGCTGAAATGCCAGCAAGATCAATAACCAAAGATCAGAGTTTATTTTAATCCCATCTCATCTTCCTGTTCATATTAAAAGTAGCGAGACACTCCACTACCCTACGTAGGCCAAATGGAAGGATCGAAGAATCATGATGTGCATTTCCACGAAAGTGAAGGAGACTAACGTGAAAGTATGCGCTCTGTTCATTTGGGCTTGTTTGGCTTATAAGTCATACTTTTTCAGTCAATGAATAGTATTTTTCTCTCACACCAAATCAGCCAACAGTACTTTTAGCCATGGCTTATCAACCAAACAAACCCAAACGAACAGGGCGATGATTTACTTCCCTCGTTGCTGATATGACGCCATGTAGGACGGCTAATATGTCACTACATAGGGCGACTAACATGAGGTTTCAAGAGTTAAAAGGAGTTTTAAAATCTAGTTTTCCAATTAAAGGAGACAAATCATGCAGTAGGTTAGATGGACCTTTTTAGGTGTGCACTTGAGTGGGTTCACTTATCATGCCAAAAAAATTCTGCGCTTGCGGTTTTTGTGTGTTTGCAACGTATTAAGCCTGATATTGTGAATAAGACTATATTAGTTTTAAACTGACCGTAGCTCACCTAGACGGGTTCCTCGTGGTGGAGCTTGTCCACCTGGTTTTCACCAGGTTCGCTGGTTGGTTTCTAGGCTGATTTGGGCTGGCTGGTGCTGGTTTGTTGTGAAAGAAAAACATTGTTGGCTGACTGGTTTGGGCTGGCTGAAACCAACAAACGAACAGGCTGTTTGAAGTAATTGAGTTGACATGGGTGCTCATACTTTCCTAAATTTATTCTAGTATTTATTAGATGTGCTCGTATTTTTCTTAATTTATTTCAGGATTTAACGATATTCTTTCAGTGGTACATCTACTAGTTCAGTCTCAGTTTAAGCTTTTACTGTTTGTGTGTATTCGTAAGGATGAGCGTACGTGTATGTATAAGGGTATGCATATTGAAAAAAGAAGACTATTAGCTTACTATTATTTACACAAAAGTTGCGCCAACATGTGGGCCCTACTGCTGAGCCCCTGGCAACAGGGCCCTCCGCCCCGCACACTAAATTTACAGACGCGACGCGACTACGGGAGCAGACTAATGATGGCTACTAGTCTACTACCAGCACTGGTCCGTTTCCCACCGACGCACACGCACGACGCCGGCGCCCGGCCGCGGCCGGTGGGGCGGCCCGAGCGAGCGGTCGTACTGCGCTCGCGCGTCCGGGTCCGACAGCGTCTCGTAGGCGCGCTGGATCTCCAGGAACGCCGCCGCAGTTCGGGACGAGGACGAGCGGGAGGTGTCGGGGTGAAGGCGCTTGGCCATGGCGCGGTACGCGGCCTTGATATCCACCTGCGTCGCGGCGCGGCCGACCCGCAGCGCCTCGTACAGGCTCCCCGCCGCCGCGAGTGCCGGCGCCGTGGCCAGGGGCACGGCTCCCGCCATGAGACCGCCGGCCGCCCACCGCTCCTTGCCTGCTCCGCTTATTATATTGCTGGCTCTAGGGAAGAAGGAAGATGATGTGAGCTCTGCCTGAACTGTGGAACGACGACTTGGTTGGCGAGTGCGAGCCTCAGTGACGGTTTGGACGAGGTGGATTGGGTTTATAAGTGGGAGGCCCGAGCCCACCTGCAGCCCCTTAATTAAAGGTGGAGATGCGATGTCGCTGGAGAAGATGAGTGCGCGTGGCACTAGGCGCTAGCCATCAAAGGTGCCGTCGCGGGATGGGGCGTTGCTTTCTTCTAGAAGATGCTTTCTTGTAGAAGTAGTTGGCTCGTCTGAAGGTGCGCCTCCTTCTAGAAGATGCTTTCTTCTAGAAGAATTAATTGGTTAACTTCTGTCATTCTGTGTCCGCGTCGGAGGAGGCGCACCTTCAGGCGAGCCAGCATGGACGAGTTCGGTTCACCGTGGGCTCCACACCAGGACTTCGAAAGGCAAACAGCCGTAGTCCCTCCAATCCTTAACCCAAATCCTTGCTCATCTCCCTCCACTTCAGCTCTCCAGGTTCATCACAACAGGCATTATCACATCAACCTGTACATCTGATGTTTTACTTTTCAGGAAGTCCCCCATCAACAGATAAGGACCAACCAAATTGTAGGTAGAAACATACGCCCAGTAAATCATCGATCCACCCTATTCCATTCCAGTGGCATAGAAACAACACAAACATCTTATATCACGGATCAAAAAGCTCCATTCTATTTTTTTTTCTCGGCAGATGGATTTTGTTTAGTCTCATAATTACACCATTGTTACAACATCTTATATGACAGCCTCTATGTATCAGCGGTATTATAAAGAGAAAAGAAACATTATCAGTAAGAGTGCAGTAACATGAAAGTACAAAATGAACAAGCCTACAAAATCTGGGCAACGATGCATCATGTGACAGTTTCACCTCAGGTATTGATCTCCGCCAGCCTATTTACAGCTTCAGTCATTCCTTTTGTGCTCGTCATTCTCATTGTTAATCACCGACACAGCAGCACCACGCCGAATCATTTGAAGTTGGATTTGTAACATCTGGGATGAAGAGCTATAGCTTTTGAGTTCTTTTGGATATAGATTGATAATATCAACAAATTATGTTAAGCACACAACTATATACTAAAGTGAAAGTAATAACTACCATGCATGCATGAATTCAACAACAGGCTGGTATGATGTAGTTACTGAGTCGGCTGTAGCAAAGAAGCATTGACAACTTGAGCAAAATTGCAGACTATGTAATCTGGCAGTAATGCTGAAGGCTAGCTGTTCAACGCTCATGAACTTGCAGTCTAGAGTAAAATGCAGATCATTGATGCCAACCAAGATTGTTAAATTCGCTAGAGAAGATGCTTGCATGCTACATACTGTTTTGTAGGAATCAAATGGTAACTAGATGGCATATTTGCATACAACACCTAATGTTTCAAATCGTCTAATCGATCCTAGTCACGAAGGCACCGATCAGACGATTAGTCGACCCTTGTCAACCTGTTTATAGTTGTCCTGTATATACCAGGACCAACATGCTATATGGTATATAGTATAAAGCAAGAGAGTAAAAAAGCACTAGAGCAGCAGATTCTTGTGGAATTTGATGGCCAGTAGAGCTACAGGAGCAATAAAGCATGAGGCAAAAGAGCAGCAGCAGAGCTAGCAAGACAGGGTCGCAGATCACAAATCAAAACAGAGCAGACGCAGCAAGATGGAGGATTGGACAGGAGCTCATCATCTTCAGGAAGGAAGAAGGGACCAGGTCATTATCAGGTAGAATCTGGCTGACAAGGTGGTTGAGGGATGACAGTACCCACGGTGCTTGAAGGGCGCCTGCCAAAGGTAGGGGCGGGTGCCGGTGGCGGTTTGAGGAAGGGATCCAGCGACAGCAGCGGAAGGGAAAGCACACAGCAGAGTGGCGGGCCAGGGCTCAAGGAGACACATGTATCTGGCATCTCCCATGGGCACATGTATAGGCCTGACCCTAATGGGCGAAATTGGCAGCCCAAAAGCCCTACCTGCGCCCACGTGCATAGGGCCGCCCAGCGCCAACCGAAAGCTAGTCGACCAAATCAGGTCAGCGGACCTAAATACCTAATCGGAGGCAGGGGACCAATCAAGCCAATTAATTGAATGACCTGATAACACAGCCGACACCATAACTTCATGACAAGCGGACTGTTACATATCAATAGCGGTGGCTCACGTTAACATAGGCTGAAAGTACTAAAAACATGACACAAACTACAAACATACCTGGAACCAACTCATCTTTGTGCCAATCATGCAAACTATCATAACATATAAACCCATTAGACATATGGAGATTGCAGAGTATGCAGGTTTTCATGATTGCAACTAAAGATGAGCTTGCAACAGAAATATCTACGATATTGCAACATGCAAGCTGTCAATGTTCACCTATCTAGCTCACTATAGTTCGTACGCAGTGCTTCTTGCTCGCATCACAAAGTAATGTAGAAGATGTAAGCTGAGTACTTTCGGAATCGAGATTCTTTCTTACCTCTATCTGGCCCTTCATAAAGTTTTCCTGTGCCTTCTGCAGTGAATTTTCAACATTGCTGGTGCTTGGTCCTGAACCAATGGCACCATTTGCGCTAAAAGGCGAAGGTGCTAAACCATCACTTGAGTTTTGGATCTGGAGTTCTTGGTCTTTCTGTGATTGATTGGAGTTACTTGCTTCAGATTGTGGTGTACTTGATGTAGACTCAGGACCTGACCTGATGATTGAATATGGCATACTTATTAGTATGCTTTATGAAAGAACAAAGCACCCCCTACAATGCTATCAACACAGTAATAATTAGATTAGATTCAGTGATTACAAAGTACATAAAAGTAGACAAGCGTCGTCAGCCACCCATTTAGAGAAGATATGCAAGCAAAATCATGAAAAGCTTTGTGTATAGACTGCTCCAGAAACATTACCTATTTAGGGTGTTTGCTGGAGGATAAACAAAAGATCTTCCATATAAAGAAGCAGCTGCTGCAGCAGCTTCGAGTTTTGCTTGGCGCCTGCTCATATTGTCACCTGGTGCCCCTTCTGAGGCTGGAGTGTCAGTACCTGCAGCTGCTTTCTCAGATGAAATCACAAATCACAAATAGAACTTACTACACAGTACAGTACTCACTGATATGTTGGACTGAAATCAGATTATGTGACAAAGAAAAAAGAACAAATCAATAAAATGAATCTCACCAGGTTGACCTCCATGTTGTCGTGCTGATGCAGAACGTCCATTGTCTGGGGGAATAATTGGAGCTCTGCATGTAGGGCAAGTGTGTTGGCGCTCTAGCCATGACCTTAAACAATGCACATGGAACAGATGCCCACAAAGCAGTTTCTTTGCTGTAGTCATCTCCTCACGGCAAATAATACATGTAGCATCGCTCCTGGATACAACAATTACAACAATAAAATGTAAATCACAAGAATTTTTACAGTGGAGGCAACAAGCTAGTGTGAATGGAACAATATAAAACTCACGCATTGAGCTCTTCTGCTGTAGCATCTGGAAAGCGTTCATTCATGTTGGAAGTGATCTTTCTGTAGCGTACATAATCTGCAATGCGAATTCTGAAGTTGCGGAAGGTCTCATATAACTCACGAATCAAGTGCAGTGGGACACCATAGTTCCTGATATTAGTATAATGGATCATCAACCATAGTTTACACTATAGTTTCAAAGGAATATTACCATAGAACTTACAGGAAGATAGCTATGAAGAAGAGCATGTATAGTGACAAGTGCACAAGGTCACTGATCAGCTCTAAGTAAAATGTATACACTGCCTTCCTCTCCCATTGACCTTCCATTAGCATGTCACTGACATAGAATACATACTTCACAAATGTTGATATTGTCGATGTTGCTAGTATCATATACCTGAAACATGATTTGTATTTAGTAACTACTGTGAGTACTTTGAATCTAAATACAACAACAACAACAACAACAACAAAACCTTTAAGTCCCAAACAAGTTGAGGTAGGCTAGAGTTGAAACCCAGCAGAAGCAATCAAGGTTCAGGCACGTAAATAGCTGTTTTCCAAGCACTCCTATCTAAGGCTAAGTCTTTGGGTATATTCCATCCTTTCAAGTCTCCTTTTATTGCCTCTACCCAAGTCAACTTCGGTCTTCCTCTGCCTCTCTTCACGTTACTATCCTGGCTTAGGATTCCACTACGCACCGGTGCCTCTGGAGGTCTCCGTTGGACATGTCCAAACCAACTCAACCGGTGTTGGACAAGCTTTTCTTCAATTGGTGCTACGATTAGACCTGCTATGTTGTATGGTGCAGAATGTTGGCCTACGAAAAGACGACATGTTCAACAGATAAGTGTCGCGGAAATGCGTATGTTGCGTTGGATTTGCGGTCATACAAGAAGGGATCGAGTTCGGAACGATGATATACGTGATAGATTAGGGGTAGCACCAATTGAATCTAAATACATCAAAAAATAATTGCTAGGCAGTTAGAAATCAGAACACGAAATCAGAACAACAGAAGCACATCTTCAAGCCATCATAAGGTTAGCCAATAGGATTGTTACCTTGCCTGGAAGGTATGCCCCTTGCTTCAGAAGCAAGAGGCAAGAAGAAATTCTATAGCTGGAGTTTCATACTAAATGGAGCTAATACTTTGCAGTGTTATCACTTAAAACTATTGCTCAAACCTAAACAGACAACTGCACAAGTTGCTAGACTAACATTTTGTAATAGAGCAGTCAGAACAAATATATGTGAACAGATTAGAAGCTTGAGGCAGTTAAGATAGTCAATGTATCTATCTATATATCTTATAAAGATGGAACCAACTAAAGTCAATATATGTTATTTCTCTACTCTCACGTTGTGCCACGTCACCTGTAAAACTAAGGCTGTCTGATAGCAAGTGCCAGTTTGATCATGTCCGTCAGTTTGTCAGGAATACCACCTTCATGTTCTCTTGTATCCTCACTAATCGCTGCCTGTTTCATTTGCCACTTACCCGAATGTGAAAGAAACAGTTGGCTGTTTGGCCTTCTTAGCTTCTCAATGCTATAGCTACATCTGTATTCTCAGTTCCTGCTGTCCTTGGCCACTAAATAATTTAGCTAATATCAATGTTCCATCTATTATTTCCTCTCCACACACATTCACATTGGGCATCAGCACCAAATTTTGCTGCTCCTTCCAGTTCCAAGTTAACTACCAAATTCACTGATGCACACACACACACACACACACCGTATATTTGCCCTTTGATTCTCTCTTGCATAGAACTTGGTTCATCACCGATATTCTTCTTAGTAACCGATGAGTTCTGCTAACTAATTAATATCCAGCCCTGCCTTCCTTCAAAGTATCCTCTTCAGTTCTCAACCCTTGCTACTATTTAACGGCCAAAAAGGAAGAGAAGACACATTCCATGCCACCAGACCTGACTACGAGAGGCTATCCCTCTCACTCTCCCTCCCTCTAAGTAATTACACTATTACTTTTTCATCATTTTTTTCTAAAATTGGCTGCTTTGCGTTGTTGTGCGACTAATTTGTTTCTTTGTAATGACCAGTTTAACCGTTTTTCTAGCCGCTAAGCATTTGTATTTGTTCTTCTAACCCCACCTGACTGGATGGACTTGCTAGGCTGAATAAGAGATGCATGTTAGTTACTGGGTCAGTTTGAAAGAAATTTGCACATTTCTTTACCATGTTCGATAGAAGTACAGATGGACCATGTCGTTGCAAAGGAAATGGAGTAGCATTTTTTTTATCCATAGAGATTTTATGGTTTACATGGATGACCATTTCTTACGGTACTCCTGTAGCTAACACATATCACTTGTGTTATCATTGCTTTTCAGTGCTTCCTTTGCCTTCTCAGCTACTCACGGCTATTTTGTTTTGTTTCGGTTCTTCCATAATTTTCAGAAATCTAGTTTGTTCTTACTGTATTCAGTATTCTTTTGTACATTGTATCTGCTATCTTTACCTATCTATAGTGTAATAACCTATTCTAACAAACATAAAAAATTCATATTTCTTGTTACAAATTCACGCAGCAATGCACAGGGTGTCACCTAGTAAAACTAAGATATATTGAATAAACAAAAGCAATAACTGCGAATCTGGTATTGTTCATAGGGTTCAGGGTAAGTCTCAGTGCAAAGAGGACAGTAAACAAAATGTAAAGAGGACGCATTGCGGTAAGCTTCATACAACACAACTAAAAAAGATTGTCAAATGATATATGGACCTAACATGTAGTACATCTCCTATTTGCAAATATTTGTCCATTATCTTGGGAATTGTCATTTCACAGTGTTTGATCATATTAATTAATCCCTACCCCTACTCTAATGTTGAAAAAGAGGAAAAAATTGTTATAGTGCGTCACATTGATATAGTGACAAGGTGAAAAAGGAAATAGCACAGATAATTTTTCTGGATTTGTACGGCACAATGCAACAATAAAAAGACAATTCGTGGCAGTGTAAACTGAAAATCGAGCTTACTCAAAGGAGAAGAAGATGGCAACAGATGCCTCCCGCTTCTGTATGAGTGACCTCAGCGAGTTGGACAGGAAGAGGCAGTCAACAATGAGGAGGAACGCCATGAAAGAGACGATCCTGATGTGTGAGAGCAAGGGCACTGAAGGTGTTGTCTCGATGTACTCGACCCTCTTCTGGGCCAGCCAGTGCAGTGCCTTGATAAGGAGCAGCGCGGCGACCATGGCGAGGAAAGAGACTGAGAAGTCCTGACGGAAGATGGTGACCGCGAAGAGGATCTCAACGACCTCCCGCCAGGCCTGCTCGTTGAGGCGCTCGACCTCGGTCTCCCGGAGCGACCCCAGGAAGAGGCGCTTGACGAGCTGCCAGGCGACGCACATGGCGACGAGGCCCGTGTTGAGGAGCAGAACGAAGCAGATCTTGGATGTGGAGAGGTAGACCATGGCCGGGTAGAACTGCTCCCGGCTGCTGAAGGCGTAGTACGCCGCCGAAGCCGTCGCCAGCAAGCTGAACGCCGCGTACGTCTGAAGACGGATCATCTTCACCTCCGGAGCTGCCGCCCGCCCGCCCGCAGAAAAATCACCCAAAAAAATTTCCGCAACAAAACCGCACCACAGCACACCACCACCGAATCCGATATCTAGAAAGAACAATCCAGATTATCAAGCGAAATAGGAAAATCGTTCTCCAAAATTAGCCCGTAAATCGAAACCGTAATTTGGCGGGTGGCTTACCCCTTGTGAGGCAATCACCTGATCGACTCGACGCGAGCGTGGTGGAGGTCGGCTCTAGCTCTAGGAGAGATTCGACAGGAACGCCATGTCGGCAGGCTTCGATGAAAGTGGATACGCTGTCGCCCCTGCCCCCTGCGATTTTGGAATTTACTTTCCTTTTCTTTTCGTTTTTTCTTTTTTTTAGTTTTATTATCTATCTCGAGCTCTCGACTCTTGAGCCGTTGAGCGAGGTAAGGCGAGACGAAGGCGCGTGAGTTTTTTTTTTTTTTTTCCTGATGATTCTGAGGTGACGATGGCATGGGGCACGGTATTCAGCTGCGGCCGGCGACGCGCTGGACTGTTGGCTGTTGATCCGATGACATGTTCCGCCCCAATGAGTAGCCTCCACCTGTGTGCCAATCATGGACGCCAATGACCGGTTGATAAAAAGACGGCTAGGAGGCCACGTTTGTTACCGACACAGATTCAGGTTTTTTTTTCACTTTTACGTTTGCCGAGGGCTAAATTGACATCTTTGAGTCCTTAATTTTGCCACCGCAATCACCAAAAGTTCGTTGTTTTAGACATTTTGCCGACATGGCTGGCCAAGTCACCCTTCCAGCATGGCAAGGGCTAAATTGACATCTTTGGGAGAGTCCTTAATTTTGCCACCGCAATCACCAAAAGTTCGTTGTTTTAGATATTTTGCCGACGTGGCTGGCCAAGTCACCCTTCCAGCATGGCAAGGGCACGCCACAGACCTCTCGTGGCCCTGCCTTATCCCTTAGGCACGTGTGGGCTCACTCTTCGTTCCACGCCGCCTCATTCTTCTTTTCCCACCTACATTCTTCTTCTCCACCCGCATTCTTCTTCTACACTGGCGCACTGGAAACGCCGCACTCCCCAACAGACAACACACTCTCACACTCTACGTCTTCATCGCGCCTAGGGACGCTCCCTCGCGCTAACCTCGCCACACTCGGTATGTCTTGTTGGCGGGGAGGGGAGAGTCATCGAGGCAAGGGAGCAGGACATCTCGCCCGATGCCCAGATCAACCATTGGCCCTAGGGCCCGCGACTTGGTTGGAGAGTAGACCAGACTCCTCCTCATCAAATGCCATGTGGCATGGCTCAAGTCATTGAACTACGGGCATGGACAAAGGAGAACTATGGTAGTGTTTTCTTCAAGTGCCCAGCGAACATGCAAGGGGGTGAGATTTGTCTACTCCTAATCTCGTTTCTTAGTCATATTTGCTGATTGAAGAGTACATGACTGAGTTTGAAGCTTGTACTGCTTGGTTTTTTTGTAGGATCCAACTACTCGCGGGTTCTTCGAATGGCAAAGACAATACCTAGACAAACTGGTTGAGTTAGGCAAGGTAACAGTGCAAGATGTTGCTACTGATCATGAAGGAGAAGGAGAGGTTGAAGCAAAGTCTATTCCATCTACTGGTGCAAGGCAAATGGAATAACTGATGGAGAGCTTGATCACAATTGTGAGAAGATGTTGGTGTGGGATCTAGCTGGACTACTTGTTGTAGGAATTATGTACCTTATGAAGTAGAAATGGAGTAGGAGTAATGTTTGGGTATATGTAATTTGGCATGGACCTATGAACCTAATGTATTGAATATGTTATGGCAAATGCATTGTCCATAAGCATGTAGTTTGCAATAAAACAACTAAGGCAACACAATCATTATAGGTTCCAGCTACACTACCAAGGCAACATATCTAGTACAGTTTGCATAGTCTTTTAGCTAACAAGTTCAGTAGTTTATAACTAGAGCAGCAGGGCAACACATGCATTACATGTTCTTGGCCAATACTGGCAACACTAAATAGATTACATTGCCATTGTTTGCAGCTTGTGAAGGCTACATAGCCATTACAAAATAGCCCAAAATCAGTTTCATTGTTGCTTATATGCCAGACTAAGTCTTGGTTGGAGTGGCCTCCTTCACCTTTGTTGCCGACATTCTTCTTGGGCGTCATCTTCTTAGCAGGTGCATGTTGATCTTCACATAATACCATCTCTAGTGGTAAAGGCTCATCCAGGGGCAACTTCTTGTTAAAACAGAATGATAGGATGCATTCTTAGCTCATTGAACCAATAGTATAGACAAAATGCATGGAAACTCCATGAAACATATCTCTTAGCAGGTGGAACTGGAGTTGGTGGTCAAACACTTTCCTACTCAACCTTAGACCGGCGAAATAAAAAGCCCTATAAATATATGTTTGCCTTCCACATTCCATTTCATCTCCTCCGTCAGTGATGTTACGCAATCATCCAACCTCCATCTTCATCAAATGATGAACAACGATCATCCATTAGCGTAGCCAACCATGCTACCTTTGATTATTGTCCATGGCATTAAGTCCTTCATCGTCCACTGTCAAGCCACTTGTTCATCAACTCGAATCAATACTCGGCTTGATCTCTCTTGAATGATATGACCCACTTCATAGCTTCATGTGACCTTATTGGTTCATCGATCGTAGCTTCACTTGCTCTTCACCGTTGCCTCGGTCCATTGGCGCCAAGCTCTCTACTCATGCTTCATCCCCTCGATGGTCCATTGCACCCGAGCCTCTAGCTTGCCCTTCATGCTTGCAACCCGGTCCATTGTAACCAAGCCATGTCTCTTAATCATATCTTCTCCACCTAGTCACATGACTCCACGTCATGTCTCATATGCAACGAGCTCCTTCATCTCACTAGTTGAGCACTATCAACATGTCTAAGTCATCTCTCCACCATGGCTTAATGTGTTGCTCACACTAGTGTACCTGTGGACTAAAAACATATATATCTCAATATACACCACATTAGTCCACCCAAGGTTGTCACTTAATTACCAAAAGCAAAGTATGACTTTTCAGAAGTGGGTGCTGAGGTTGATAGCGATGTCCTGGACCTGAAGCTCATGAAGTCTGCATCCTAAGGCTCATGAGCATCACACAAGACATGTCCTCTAGCAGGATTTGCACTTCAATATACCCAGTGGCGGATCCAAGATAAAAATCCACCTATGACGAATTTTTGTACTACTAATTCATGTGAATTTATTTAGCCATGTGCATCGCCATCCCATCCAAGGCACATGATTCTCCTACGAGAAGACACCACTGCAGGGCCATTTATGAATCTAGGTGAGGAGAGAAATTCATTTCATACCAAAGAGATTGATAAAGGGAAATGAAGAGATAGCAGGAAAGGGAACCTTATTCATTTTTTTGAAAAGATACACATTCATTAAATTGTTTAGAGCACAGCAACGATATAATAACAAAAATACTCACGTTGCATCTAAGTGCATCTATAAGAGATGCAACGAAAACCATGTTCTTGTTCTTAAAAGGGCCAAAATTAGAAAAAATGTTTCTCATCAACCATCAAGTTCAAACATAAGTTAGTTGAGAGGATTTTAACAATAATGTTGCGATCCGTACATCATTGGCATATCCACGTTGGGGTGGACACAAAATCATAAAAAAATGATTAATCAAAAGTTGGATTAATCAAAATTTTAGTGATCTATTCCCGGTGACTTATTTGGTATTTAAGTGACGTTAACTGAAATTAATCGATTTAATTGAATTTCTTTGCGACTATTATGTTGAACAGTGAAACTATGTCTATTCCTATTTAAATGTATTCCTATGAGACTTTACTCGTTAGATGGATTCTTAATTATTTTTGTTTCTATCTTAATTGTTGACACATTCCTTGTTTGGTGGTTTCCTAGGTACGAGGGATTCTATTTGTTAGAAGCATTCTTAATTAATTTTGTTTTTATTTTATTTGTTGACATATTCCTCGTTTGGTGGTTTCCTATGCAAATTGCTCGTGTTGTTCCGTTATCTCCTGTAGAAATATAATATATTTGCCGTTAGTGGATTCTAGTTGCCTTTTACTAAACGGTTAAAATTCCGTTCAGACCAAAATTTGTTAAAATTCCGTTCAAACCAAAATTATTCATAACTAATTTAACTTATCTGATTTAACGGCATTATTAACGGCATGCCAACGCCTATCTTCAACGGCCTGGATCCCGCAGCGGCACATGGCCTGAGTCAGCTTCTGCTCGGGCACATGCATCGTCGTCACTTCCAAAGAATCAGAGAACCTCGTGATCCGTACGGCTCAAGGCTCAAGAGTAACCGTTTTGTCAGCCTCACACTCCCCAGTCCACCGTGCACCGAGACCAGCTCTCCCCCGCCCCCCGTACACCCGCCCCATACGAGGCCGTGCGTCAGCGATAACAGCACCGGCGTGGTCGTGTGGAGCACCGGCCGCCCCAGCCCCAGGTCTCCTTCCCTCGAGTCGTCGTCGTCGTCTCCACGGCGGCACCCCTCGTCTTGGAGGCGAAGAAAGAAAGCGGCCACCTATAAGTACCCCGCGCCTCCCAAGCCTGCCTCCCCAACTAAACCCCCAAAACCTACCACCGCCCATCCATTTTCGCCTTGGCTCGACCCGCGGAGCTCAGAACTCAGAGAGGGCATCCACGGCGGCGGCGGCAGTGCGAGAGGGGGTCCGAGGGAGGATTGGAGGATGCACCTCTACAACGCGTGGCTGCCGCCACCGGTGGCCACCGCGGCGCGTGGGGAGGCAGCTGCGTTTGCGGGCGCTGTGCGGACCGCCGCGGGCGCGTGGCTGCCCGGGGACCCCGACTCCGCCTACGCCACACTCAAGTGGATCTCCGTGTTCGACCTGTAATTTCTCCCTCGAACTCTCGCCCCTTCCGCGGCTGCGTTTCGATTGCTTTGAGGTCTCGTTTATACTTCGGTCTGCTGGTTCGTGTGGGCGACGGCCTGCTGCTCGATTGGTGCTGCCTCCACTGCTGTTCCCTAACTTGACTTAGCAATCCGGTTTATCGAGTAGCGGATTTCGCCTTTAGTGTTGTCAATGTCTGTCTGAGTGCTGGTTTTTGCTTGATGCGATCGCGTTTGAGTAAGGGGAATTTTGAGTTGCGGCAATCACTATCTCAACTTCCTAGTGTCCATGTTCTTTTCGGTGTGCAATTTCAAATTTAGGTATTCTGCAAGCACTTTTTCGTTCTGTTTTGTACTCCAGTTCTCTGCTGAATTTTCTGAACTATGGATCACATTGAAAATTAGAACAGCAAATGAGTAATTCCAGAGAACTGCTTCTTTTGAGGTGTGATTTTGATCAGAATTAGAAATTCAGATTATTACAATTGTCAGAAGTATGTCTAACTGTCCTTGGATTTACTATATTGTCAAATGCACAGCTGTATGTTTGCTGAATACAATTAGATTTTGGGAAATTGTTTTTCATAAAATGTTATACTGTCAAATGCACAACTGTGTGTTTGCTGAATGCAAATGCCATGCAATCGATTGTGCTTTTGTATAAAATGCCACTCTGAATATTTCATCAGTAAAATGCCATTACAAAAATGATAATATGCTTCTTTCGCTGTATTTTGCTATTTCACCCAACTTTCCCACTGACAAAACGTGAACTGATCAGAACATCCTGGTTCCTTTTCCAATCCTACTAAACATGATTCAGCTCTATGGTTCTGTTGCAAAAGCTTATATCTGTACCCACCAGAAGTCTTTGGCATGTTATCCAAATAGACAAATACTTGTACTTCTGATTTGGCTACCTCTTCTGCTATCTGCTTTTTGAGCAACTGAGCACAGACCTCCACTCCTAGTGAAAGCAATGTTGGTGGTGATGCTTTAGAGTGGGAAGACTTGTGCATTGTTCCTTGATTGAAATTGTATGATAGTGAGAGTGGCAGCGGCACAATTCAAGTGACCTGGCAGCAGGCATATTTGTCAAGGCACTGCATACAGTCAGAAGTTGGCTGCATGGAGATGGAGCCAGTAGGTACATCATGCATGTCGCACAGAGCAGCGATTGCTTCTTCCTGTGGCATTGGTTGCTGGAATTAGAGAAGGTGCCTAAGGGTGATCTGAACGTTCAGCATTAAGAAAAACTGAAAAAAGAACATTGGATTTAAAGATGGAAATACACCCAAAATAGCACATTATGATTTTCCACCTTTTAAGTTGCTGTTTCTTGATCAGATTTGTTTACTACATTTTGCAACAATGCTTTGAGTGTTTTTTTTTTGAAAAACTCTCTTGAATTTCTGATAATTGATTGGTTAATTTTTTTTTGATGTACTGAGTATCTTACGCGAACCCCTCTTTGGGTTCTAACAAAAAGAACTCAGATTCACATGAGCATTTGATGGATCTGATTCAAAGGGATGCAGACAACTGAAACCATAATTAAGTCATTTCTAGACCATTTAGGGGATTGTTTGCAAACATTTAGATATGTAGACTTAAAATACTTTGTAATAATGTGGTTTCTAGAGTTTGTGGATTATTAATGTCGGTGTTCTTTTTCAATGTATTTAGTTTTATTAAGGCGAAGAGTGACATTGCTCCTGAGGATGTACAGGCTCTTGTAAAGCTTGGACTGGAGATATTTCATGCATCGCATAACAAGTTTGTTGTCCAGGTAATGCTCAGTAGTTAATGATTTGTACATGGATAGTTCAGATCTGTTTGGTCTTTGGTGATATATTCTTTTCTTGGTAAATGAATGATAATCAGATTAAGTGGGGAGGTCTGCTCATCAGGCTTCTAAGAAAGCATGGGAAGAGGCTTTCACTTGATGTGCAATGGAGACCACTTTATGATACGTTGATAAGGACTCATTTCAAGAGGTAAAATGTGACATTATACCCATTTCCTACAATGAAGAAAATGACAGAAGGCTAAGTGAATGTCATGTCGCTTTCAGAAACATGGGACCTGAGGGTTGGAAAGTAAGGAAGCAACACTTTGAGACTGTCACCTCTTTAGTGCGTGCATCCAGGAATTTCTTTCCTGAAGGTGTGGCTGCTGAAATTTGGTCAGAATTCAGGTTTGGCATATTCAGCACGAATCTTTACTTACATTCCATCTCATTCATGCTTTTCTAACTGCTTTGCTGGTTTATTATTTCTTTTAATAACCTGTGTTGTCCACCCTCCATAAGCCCGTATAGTGTTTGTCTGTTTGGCCAGATAGAGTCACAAAGGATATGCTTCACATGTATTCATTTGACTTCTATTTGAGTAAGTAGCCAATACAAACAAGGTTTGTGATAACAAAGGTATCTAATTACCTGTAGTGAAATATGTAAAAGCCCGTCACAATCATCTTTAAGTACTCTTGCGGTACATAGCATTGGTGTCAAACCCCGTAAGTCAAGTTTTTCCTTCTGGTGCTAATCATATAAACATCTGTCTCAAAAAGAATGCAATTCTCGATCTGGTCTAAGCCAGTCAAAACTATTTTAAGTTCGACTGTGTATATAGAAAGTTGTATCATCAGTTATGATTCCAAATAGGTATACTATGAAAATATATTCCATGATCTACCTACTTGACATCATAAATATTAGTGCGATTTTGTAAAAAAATGGTCAAGTTGAAGATGGTTTTACTTTAGCATTGTAGGTAGAATTGAATTCTTCTTGGATGGAGGGAGTATCAAAGAAAAAGGATCCACCAGAAAGATTTTGCTATAATTTACTAACCATAAAAGAGTGTTATGCTCCTTTTGGTGTGAGCTGCACAAGAATTCCCTAGACAGAATGTAAATTTGCATTTGTATCTAAATTCTTGCTGGTCCTTGAACTTTCCTAGGCATGGTACTTGTGTTCCTCTACTTCTCTACATTAGGAAAGTTAACCATTTAATTCATTGACTAATGGTTTTAGCTGACATGGATCTGATGAGTGATGATGTTGGTTTTCACATGTATTTTAGGCATATAGAAGCAATAAACATATGAATGAATATAAAAATCCCTCAAATTGTGGCACCTGGATCACTATTTGATTCTTCATTGTAAGCATATCTAGTGCAGTGCAATGAGGGGCCATTTGGTAGTGTAAATGGTGAAAACAACTGAAATGCTACATATGGCTAGTTGGTTGTTTGGTGATAGAATTTGAACATCAGCGAAGGGAGGTGGATGTTTGGTACGGAGCAGGTGGGAAGTGATTCTTGTGGGGATTGAATGAGGAGCAGTGGGGTGCCTTTTTTTTTAGCTCCCAGCTCGCAGTGTAAACGGAGAAGCGAGTCTTCTCAGATCTCTGCCAGAATCTAGTACTCCCTCCGTCCCTAAATAACTGTCGTTCTCGCTTCCCGAGAAATAACTTTAACTAATTTTATATAAAAAACTATTAACATTTATAGTACATAATTAATACTAGATAGATCGCTGAATCTATTTTCATAACAAATTTATTTGGAGATACAAATGCTGTACGTTTTTCTATAAATCTAGTCAAACTTATGGCACGGAAACCAAAAACAACAAATATTTAGGGACAGAGCGAGTAGTGTTTTACCTGTTTGGCTGTCTAGGGGTGATTCTCATGGAGAATCTAGAGCTGGGAGCGCTTCCAAATGGCTCCTAAGGTACATGGAATAACATTATGGGTTTAATTTTTGCAATGAAACATAGCGACAGTGAAAAACGTGATAGATTGGACATACATGTCTTATGTGCTAATTCCACCTTTTCAATGTCTCTTTTCTTATCTTCTGGAGCATTAGTCCACTTAAACAAGGTGACAGGCTAGCTTAATGTTGACAAGTTTAGGGGCTTCACTGGCAATTGTATGCATGTTTAGGACCTTCTAGACTATCGTTCAATTTTAGGAACTGTCATATCCATGCAAGTTTGTGGCACCCGCAGGATAAGTTTCAAAATTATGGACTGTCAAGTGCTAACATGTGTGGAATAGAAACTCGACCACAAAACTTGCGCAGGTCTTGGTAGCTCTAAAGCATTGTGTTCTTGGTCCTCCCCACCACTACCCAACTACCCACCCACACAACCTCATACGAAAGATCATAAGTTCATAACAGCAAGTAATTGTATTGATAATATCATTATTGTTCTTTCCACGCCATTATTATTGTTAACATTTGATCATTTGGAAAAGTAGCACAGAAAATCAGAACAGATTATAATTGGAAATTGCTTGACAATATACTGCCAACATTGAAGTACCTTACCTTTTACTGTACTGAAACTACAGGCCCTTGCTGGAAAATCCATGGCATAACTCAGCGTTTGAAGGTGTTGGATTTCTCAGGCTGTTCCTTCCAGCGAACTCGAGGAATCAGGATCACTTTACAATGTAATTACATATTGGATTGATAAGCACCCTTCTCTCTTCTGTAGCTGAACATCGTCTTACTTTCTCTTTCAACTGATTTTGCCCTATTGCAGTGATTGGATTAAAAATTGTCTTGACATATGGGATTCTGTCACAAATTGTAACTTCTGGGACATCCAATGGGCTTCCATCATAGCACGCTGTATAAAAAATTCCAGATCGGTGAACTGGGATGCTTTTCTGCCCTTGTTATTCACAAGATACTTGAACATGTTTGAGGTATGAAAGCACTTTCAGGTTTATGCCTACATACTAGTAGTTGGTAGTCATCTTGGCTGCTTGATGAAAGTAATGTTTGAGGTATGTAAGCACTTTCAGGTTTATGCCTACATACCAATGTTTAAAATCGCCGGCTAAGGCAGTTAGCGGCAAGTTTCTCCAGACGCTACAAACGCTATAGCCGGATATAGCGTTCGCTAATTCATTTAGCGGTTTTGTAAAATATGTCACAAATCAGTGAAAGAAGCAACAAAATACAAGAATAGAGGACTACTGTGAGGAGAAGAACTTGCTTCCTTGTTGCTCCTATTGGTACAGGGTGCCGAGTGCTCCGATTGGTACAGCCTACAGGGTGTCGAGTGCTGCCGTCGAGGGACTGCTTGTCGCACTGGGCACGCCAAAACCAGCGGCTGCGTGGCTGCTGTGGCTGCGAGGAGGCCTGCACGTCGCCGCTGTGCCGGGGTGAGATGGCTGTAGTGGCACCAACACGTCGCCGCAGTTGGCGGCTCTGGTCTTCCGTCTTCTTCAGAGAACACCGCCGCCGCCGTAGCTCTTTCCAGAGGGCAGGTCGAGAGGATGAATGAGATTAGGGAATTGGTAGGGTTAAGGTGGCATTTTGGGCCACCGCTGCTGTTTTGGGCCCTCCGCTGATGAAAAATATAGGAAGCCCACTCTGGTTTCAGCCCATGAGTCCGCCAGGAACTGCTTAGTGGCGCTATATCAACCCCGTTTAGCGTTTTTAGCGTACTAATTGCTGCTATTAGCATTCAAGATCAGTTAGCGCTAAAAGGGAACTCTCCTAGCGCTGGCCTTGCTAATCCGCTAAATCCGGCTATAGCGGACGCTATATCCGGCTATTTGAAACGTTGCTACATACTAGTAGTTGGTAGTCATCTTGGCTGCTTGATGAAAGTCAGAGTGGACAATAATTTGCATAAAACCTTACATGTCTTGCTACACAACTGTTTTCTTTTTTTTTGATTGCTAAATTTTCTAAAGGATAGTATTATTTGTTTTATTCTATAAAAATGAAGCAGGTATTAGTTTGATATTCTTAAAATTTGCTTGTTTTTCCATCCAAATTTTACGGCTCACGCATAGTACTAAGGGTTTAGATTTGCTGTTAGCCAACGCGAGTCATCAGTATACAGGGAATAGTGTAGGTTAGCATATATAAAGGACGTGTGTCGATAGAATATTGTTGGCAGTCCTCCGAGAGGTATCCCTCCAGTCGGCGGCCGGCGAAGGTACTGTAAGTACCAACTGCTCGGCGGGGGAAATTTCTTGAACTTTCTTCTCTTCCTTAATAGACGATGTAAAGAGGTCTTGAACGAAGACCCCCGGCGGAATCGCGGCGCGAGAAGAGCCTATCTTAGATAGGTGGTCGGCGAGCTGATTTTGATCTCGTACCACGTGGTGGTACTCGATACCGTAGAACTTCCCTTCGAGTTTCCTGATTTCGGCGCAATATGCGTCCATCTTCTCACTGGAGCAGGACCAGTCTTTGTTGAGCTGGTTGATGACCAGTGCGGTCTCCGTATACCATGAGGCGTTTGACGCCAAGCTCGACGGCTATATGGAGTCCGTGGAGACATGCTTCATATTCGGCGGCGTTGTTGGAGGCTGGAAAATGTATTCGGAGAACATATCGGAGCTTGTTTTGGTTGGCGTAATGAACAAAATGTCAGCGCCAGCACCGTTGATGTTAAGGGGTGATAGGATTACGGATCCTACCGCGTAGATCACGGAGTCTGTAGGGGTGAGAGGGAGGTGGAGCAGGCTTGGAACCTCGCTGCCGGCGGTTGGGCGCCGTGGTGGAGGATGAACGTGAGGAGCAGGGAGGAAGCGGCGGCTAGGGCAAATCTCCCGGCTCCCTAAGGAAGCCGGAAACAAATATATTGTTTCTGCTTAATTATCCAAATGTCTTACAAGCCATATATATAGCTCTAAAAAATAAGGGATATATCTAATAAATAGGCTAAATAATAGATAATATGGGCTGTTAGCCCTCTAATGCCGGCGCACAAGCTCAGCCACTAATGGGCCTCCTCCTGGTATATGTGACGCCGGTCATAACATCTTCCCCGCCTGCGCAAATAGCTCGTCCTCGAGCTGGAAGTCGGGGAAGTGGTCGCGGAACTCGTCGAGGGTTTCCCATGTAGCGTCATCTTCAGGGAGGCCGTGCCACTGGATCAGCACCTGCCACACACCACGGCGCTGAAGCGCACGGAGAGCCCGCGCCGGAGCAGGAAGCAGCCGGCCATCCATGGCCAGAGGAAGGCTGGTCGGGGTCGCTGGAGGGTCGCCGCGGTGCGGCTTCAGGAGACCAACGTGGAAGACGTCGTGGATGCGGGCGTTCTCAGGCAGCTGGAGGCGGTACGCGACACGGCCAATGCGTTCCAGCACCTGGAACGGACCAGCATAGCGAGGACCCAACTTGCGCTTAGCCCGCGGGTCGAGGGACTGTGCGGTGCGGTGGCGGAGGCGCAGCCACACCCAGTCGCCCACCTGGAACTCCACATCGCGGTGGCCGGCGTCGTAGTACTTCTTGGACAGCTGCTGCGCTTGGAGGAGCCGTTGGCGCACCTCCGCCAGCAGCATCTCATCGCGGTCGCGGAGAAGGCTATCTACGACGTCGGTCCTCACCGTCCCCTGCCTGTACGGCAGAATAGGCGGAGGGCGGCCGTACACCACCTCAAAGGGAGTCATCCGAAGGGCCATGTGGAAGGAGGTATTGTAGCAATACTCCGCCCACGACAGCCAGTCCACCCACGCCCTTGGCCGGTCACCTGTAACACAACGGAGATACATGGCAATCACCTTGTTGACCACCTCCGACTGGCCGTCGGTCTGAGGATGAAAAGCGGTGCTCATGCGAAGCTTGACGCCCGCCATCTGGAAGAGATCCCGCCAAACATGGCCGATGAACACGGGGTCCCGATCACTGACGATCGACGAAGGGAATCCGTGGAGCCGGACGACGTTGTCGAAGAAGGCGCGAGCGACGGAGGTAGCCGTGTAGGGGTGCCCAAGCGCAATAAAATGTGCGTACTTGGAGAAACGGTCGACGACGGTAAGGATGACGGATTTTCCGCCAACCTTGGGCAGCCCTTCGATGAAATCCATGGAGATGTCGGCCCAGACTTGGTCAGGCACCTCCAGCGGCTGGAGCAGCCCGGCCGGCTGGAATGCCTCCGTCTTGTTGCGCTGGCACGTCGCGCAAGTGCGCACCCAGTCCTGGACTAGGGAGCGATCCCCTGGGATGTAGAAGTCGGCGCGGAGGCGGTGGAGAGTCTTCTGTACACCCTCATGTCCAGCCGCATGGGCCAGCTGCAGGACTTGGTGGCGCAGGTCACCGACGTCGGGTACGAAGATACGCCGGCCATGCAGCAGCAACCCGACGTCCGCGCGCCACGGCTTCGCCAAGTCGCCCGCGTGCAGTCGGTGCAGAAGCTGCTGCGCGTCCGGGGCGGCGGCTGTAGCGCTGCGGACCGCATCCAGGAAGGCGAAGGACGGCCCAGAGATGGCCCTGGCTGCGCCCTCGCCTGCTGCAGCGTCCACGGCCTCGGCGTCACGCCGGGAAAGCGCGTCGGCCACGGTGTTGAGGCGGCCCAGGCGATATTCCACAGCGAAGTCGAAGCCGAAAAGCTTGCTTAGCCACTGATGCTGGGGAACTGTGGACAAACGCTGGTCAAGTAAAAATTTAAGACTGTAATGATCAGTACGGACCAAAAAGTGACGCCCCCACAAATACGGTCGCCAATGACGAACGGCTTGCACCAGCCCGATGAGTTCGCGCTCATAAGCTGCAAGCTTGAGATGGCGGACAACGAAAGGCCGGCTGCAGTAGGCGAGGGGTCCAGCGCCCTGGTGAAGGACGGCACCGACCCCCGCACCCGACGCGTCTCCACGACGAAGAGCCTGTCTAAGTCAGGCATCTGCAGGACTGGCCCCGTAGTGAGGGCGGCCTTGAGCGCCTCAAACGCCGTGGTCGCGTCGTCGTCCCAAGCAAACGCGTCTCGCCGCAAGAGACGCGTCAGCGGGGCAGCGATGATGCCGAAGTCCTTAATGAACTTCCTGTAGTAGCCTGCGAGGCCTAGGAAGCCTCGGAGACCGCGGGCGGAGCATGGGGTCGGCCACGCATGCCGCGACCTTGTCCGCGTCCATGGCCACTCCGTCCTTGGAGATAACATGGCCTAAATAAGCCACGGACGAGCGTCGAAGGAGCACTTGGAGCGCTTGAGGTGGAGGTTGTGCGCTCGCAGGGCGTGGAGGACGATGTTGACATGTTGTAGGTGTTCGGCCCAGGAGGAACTGTAGATCAGGATGTCATCAAAAAATACCAGCACAGACGTGCGCAAGTACGGCCGGAGGACATCGTTCACCAACGCCTGAAAGGTAGCTGGAGCGTTCGAGAGACCGAACGGCATCACCAAAAACTCGTAGTGGCCATGGTGCGTGCGGAACGCTGTTTTAGCGACGTCGTCGGGGTGCATGCGCACCTGGTGATAACCAGAGCGCAAATCCAGCTTGGTGAAGAAGCGCGCACCATGGAGCTCATCAAGCAGCTCATCAACCACTGGAATCGGAAACTTGTCCTTGGCGGTCTTGGCGTTGAGGGCACGATAGTCGATGCAGAAGCGCCAGGACTTGTCCTGTTTCCGCACCAAGAGAACGGGCGCGGAGAAAGGCGAGGTGCTCGGTCGAATGATGCCTTGCGCGAGCATCTCCGCACACTGACGTTCCAGCTTGTCCTTCTGGAGCTGGGGGTAGCGGTAAGGGCGCACCGCCACCGGCGCGGTACCGGGCAGCAGGTGAATGCGGTGGTCGTAGGGGCGCACCGGAGGGAGCCCGTGGGGCTCGTCGAAGATGGCGCCGTGCTGCTGAAGGAGGTTGTCCAGCAGGGGCAGCGCCGGGTCGGCGGTGACCATGGCCGCGGCCGAGCGCTGCTGGTCGGTAGGCGTGGCCGAGCCGCCCACGCCTTGCCAAGTGACGCGCCGACCGTCGCGCCAGAACGCCATGGTGAGGGCGGTGCAGTCCCACAAGATGGGTCCCAGCGTCCGGAGGAAGTCGAAACCGAGGATGAAGTCGAACCCGCCGAGGTCCAGACCAACGCACGTAATGATGAAGTCCTCGTCAGCGATGCGGATGGGGACGTCGCGAGCGATCCCCGCGCAGGCTAGGCGGTCACCATTAGCGACCGTGAAGCGAAGATCCTCGCCACCGGAGGGAGAGAGCCCCAGGTGGCGCATGGCAGCACCCTGGAGGAAGTTGTGCGTGGACCCGGTGTCCAGGAGGGCGAGGAAGCGCTCTCCCTTGATGGTGACCGGCACGAGCATGGAGTTCGCCGGCCGGATCCCTGCAACAACATGAAGAGAGACGACGAAAGCATTAGCCCCGGCGAGCTCCGGGGCCGCCGGTTCCTCCAAGTGGACGGCAACCGCAGCAGCGTCATCAGCCGCGATGTCGTCGATGAAGTCGTCGCACTCCACGTAGAACAGGCGCTGGTAGACGTGGCCGCGAACATCAGGCTCGTCACAATTAAAACAGAGCCCTTGTCGGCGGCGCTCAGCCATCTCCGCCAGGGTGAGGCGGCGGAACGGACGCCAGCCGGTGCGTTGGCAGCTGCTGGCCCGGCTGCTGGAGGGGGTAGAGCGCCCCCGGGACCGGAGCTGCGCCCGGCGCGCGTGGGAGGGGCGGCAGCCCCTGGCGTTGAGGAGGACGGTTGCCCCGCTGAGGGGCAGGGGGCGCTGGAATGGCCACGCAGCGCTCGAACGCCTGAGCCAAGTACATGGCAGATTGGAGGTCCCACGGCGTGCGCATCTCCACATGCACTTTGATCTGGTCCGGTAGCCCGCCCACGTACAACTCCGCCTTTTGGCGAGGGGAGAGGTCACGGGCATGGCACAGGACGGCGTTGTAGCGCTCGGAGTAGTCTTGCACGGTGGAGAGGAACGGCAGGCGCGCCAACTCGGCCAAGCGAGTGCCCTGTACAGCCGGCCCAAAGTGGAGGGAGCAGAGTTCCCAGAAGCGCTCCCAGGGCGGCATGCCCTCGTCTTGTTCCAGGGCGTAGTACCATGTCTGTGCAGCGCCCTTCATGTGATAGGACGCGAGCCAGGTGCGCTGCGAAGCCATCGTCTGCTGTCCCCGGAAGAATTGCTCACATTGGTTCAACCAATTGAGCGGGTCGACGGAGCCGTCATACGTGGGGAACTCGAGTTTGTAGAACTTTGGAGCAGCTTGGGCGCCGAAGATAGCGGACTGATCCGCTGCTGTGGGGCCCCCGGGGAGGGAGGCGTCCACCCCCCGGAGAGGACCTGCGTCACTGCTGGCGACGTCGCGGGCGCGACTGCTGCTTGCGTGACGGTGGTGGCGTTGGTGTAGACCGGAGGAGCGGCCGAGCCCATCGCCCATGATGGAATCGGGGACGGCGAGGCCAGCCAGCGAAGAAGATTGAGCGGCACTCCAGGGCCCGAGACCGGCATCCCGTAAGGGAAACTCGAGGGCGGGAGCAGCGGCTGGGAGCTCACAGAGGGAACCCCCGTGGACGGCGGCGGCGTCGAGAACGGCGGGGGGAGGGCTGCTGGACGAGCCCCGCCCAAGCCGCCTACATGGACGCGATGTTGCGGTTGATGTCGAGGATCGCAGCCGCCAAGGACTGGAGCGTGAGCGGCGCAGCAGAAGTCGTCGAGCCATCCGAGACCTCGGAGCCCGCAGATTGGATCGGCGCGGTGGAGGTAGGTGGTGGTGGTGGGAAGGAGGAGGTCGGCTGGGGTTGCGACATCGTTCCTGAGCAGTCTGATACCAGGCTGATAGGATTACGGATCCTACCGCGTAGATCACGGAGTCTGTAGGGGTGAGAGAGAGGTGGAGCAGGCTTGGAACCTCGCTGCCGGCGGCTGGGCGCCGTGGTGGAGGATGAACGTGAGGAGCAGGGAGGAAGCGGCGGCTAGGGCAAATCTCTCGGCTCCCTAAGGAAGCCGGAAACAAATATATTATTTCTGCTTAATTATCCAAATGTCTTACAAGCCATATATATAGCTCTAAAAAATAAGGGATATATCTAATAAATAGGCTAAATAATAGATAATATGGGCTGTTAGCCCTCTAATGCCGGCGCACAAGCTCAGCCACTAATGGGCCTCCTCCTGGTATATGTGACGCCGGTCATAACAAGGGGGCCGTCGAAGTACATCACCCAGTGCTCGGGGCAAGTAGCGGGGATGGGCTCTTGAATCTCGGTCCACTCAGCGACGAAGTCAGCGAGCGCCTGTGACTTGATGGTAGGGCTGCTTCTGAATTCAATGGAGTAAGTGCCGAGCTCAACAACTCACTTGATGATGTGGCCGTTGGCCTCTTTGTTGCGGAGGATGTCCTCCAGAGGGAACTCGGTGACCACGACGATCTTGTAATACTCGAAGTAATGGCGGAGCTTGCGTGACGTGATCAGAATAGCGTATAGCAATTTCTGAACTTGAGAATGACGAATTTTGGGCTCGTTAAGGACCTCGTTGATGAAGTAGACCGGACGTTGCACCTTATAGGCGTGCCCAACCTCCTCGCGTTCGACGACGATAGCTGTGCTAACGACGCGAGAAGTGGCGGCGATGTAGATCAGTAGGGCTTCGTCTGGTCGAGGCGCCGTCATGATCGGAGGCTTCGTTAGAAACAACTTAAGCTGTTCGAAAGCTGTATCTGCCTCCTCCGACCAGGAAAAGCGCTCGGAGGCCTTGAGGAGTTTGAAGAACGGTAGTCCCTTTTTACCGAGGCGCGATATAAAGCGGCTGAGAGCAGCCATGCAGCCTGTAAGCTTTTGTATGTTCTTTACGCAGGTTGGCCGTTTCATGTTGGTGATGGCGGAGACCTTGTCGGGGTTGAGCTCGATGCCACGGGCGCTGACGATGTAGCCCAGGAGTATGCCGGATGGAACTCTAAAGATGCACTTTGAATGGTTCAACTTCCATCTGTATCTTTTTAGGTTGGCGAAAGTTTCTTCGAGGTCGGCGATGAGATTATCGGCGGTCTTGGACTTGACGACCACATCGTCGATGTATGTTTCGACGTTGCGGCCTATTTGTTGATCGAGGCACATCTGGATGGCCCTTTGGTAGGTCGCCCCAGCATTCTTGAGTTCGAAGGACATGGTGATATAGCAATACGCACCAAAAGGCGTGATGAACGACGTCTTGATCTGGTCGTCTTCCTTGAGGGCTATCTGGTGATAGCCAGAGTAACAATAGAGGAAGGAGAGCAGTTCACAGCCGGCGGTGGAGTCTACAACCTCGTCTATCCGAGACAGACCGAAGGGGTCTTTAGGGTAGTGTTTGTTGAGATCAGTGTAATCGACGCACATTCTCCATTCTTTATTTTTTTTGAACGAGAACAGAGTTTGCTAACCACTCAGGATGATACACTTCTTTAATAAATCCGCCAGCTAGGAGCCGTTTTATTTCTACCCTAATAGCCTCCTTGTCTGGCGTGAATCGTCGGAGTTTTTGCTTGATCGGTTTGGCGGTCGGCGAGATGTTTAAGGAGTGCTCGATCTTCTCCCGTGGTACCCTCGACATGTCTGTAGGTTTCCAAGCAAACACGTCGGCGTTGACACGTAGGAAGGAGACGAGCGCGCTTTCCTATTTGGGGTCGAGGTGAGCCCCAATCTTCACGGTCTTGGAGGGGTCGTCGAGGTCGAGGCCGACCTCCTTGGTTTCCTTGGACTTGGCGGAGGCGCGCGGAGGCTCCGGCACTAGGATCTCCAGGTCGTCGGCGTGCACAGTCTTAGCGTCGGTGACCACGCTAGCCATCTGGATGGAGAGGTCGGTGGCTTCGGCGAGGGCGAGACTCTCTGTCTCGTAGGCGTAGGCGATGGAGAGGTTGGCCCCAGGGCCAGGACTCCTGCAGGCGAAGGCATCTTTAGCACCAGATAGGTGTAGTGCGGTACGGCCATGAACTTGGCCAGAGTTGGCCGACCAAGTATGGTGTGATAGGCGGTGTTGAAGTCGATGACGTAGAAGTTGATGTGCTCGACGCGGTAGTTGCTAGCCATGCCGAACTGTACTGGGAGGGTGATCTCTCCAAGCGGTTTGGATGCCCTGCCAGGTACCACACCCCAGAAGGAGGAGTCGGAGGGTGCGAGGTCTCCTATCCCGAGGCCCAGCTCCTTTAGGGCTCCGGCGAAGAGGAGGGTCAGGGCGCTTCCGCCGTCGACGAGTACTTTCCTGACAGTTGCATCAAGAACGAGGGGGAAACGCCCTGTGTAAGGGATGTCCGCCCACTGGTCGGCCCTGCTGAAGGTGATGGGGACCTCGGACTAGGGGCGATAGCTGGGGTTGGCGACGACGTCTTCCGCGTTGACGGCGAGCACTCGACGGGCGGTGAGCTTCCGATCTCTTCTGTTCTCGGCGGCGGCGAGGCCCCCGACGATGGTGGTGACCACTTTGTCGTGATCCTGGAAGGCGTTGTTGCCCCCAGGTGAATAAACTGTTGAGCACATCCATAACGAGGATGAACAACATTGGGGAGAGGGGGTCTCCTTGTCGGAGACCACGCTGGTGTCTAATTTCCGGACCTGGTTCACCATTAAGAATTATCCTGTCATTGCAATGAAAGAAAAAAAAAATTTCCTGTCTGTGTTATAGCTAGGACTTGGATGTTCCGGAATCCTCTTGCCGAGCTGGAACGACCCATCTCCTATTTCTGCTTCCAACGCCTACACGTTGAGTCTCAGTTACTCGAGAAAGACTTATTCATAGTGGAGATAGTCAACCTCCACCAGCAAGCAGCACCGGAGTGAATCCTTTCGATCTTTTTTGAGAGGGAAAATGATAATGAAAAAGGAGAAAAAAAAAACGCTGAGAGACACATTGCAAAAAGAATCGCTTATTTCCATGTTGTAAACTAGTGAGTGGTACAGGAGTTATGTGGTCAGTAACCCTCATCCTAATAGGGACACCTTGATTAGTGAGGTCAAGAATAGGTTTCTGTGCATCCAAATCTGTAACCCACAGTTGATGAATTAAGAAAATGACATCAGGTTTGATCTGTAAGGGAGCATATGAGCAAGTTCAAAAAGTAAAGGCCGTACTGGACTGATCTTGGAAAACCCTAATCTTACTGAGAAGTTTTTCTTTTCCTCTTTTCTAAGTGGTTTAAAGGAGGAAGTTAAGTATATGGTCACTGCTCAACACCCTAATAGTGTGAACAAGGCTTATGAACATGCTATGCACTATGAGTTAGCCCAACCCAAGGGGTAATCCAGCTACAAATGAAAGAGTAAAGCGCATTATCTTCATTCCACTTCCAATTAGATGTGTTACGCACAGTGACATTTTTGGGTAGTGGAATTGCAATGACAGGGTGTTTCTATTATTGATAGTTGACATTAACTTGAATCAAAGCCCATACTATAAAGTTATCAATTTAATGTTCAAAGATCCAAGATGACATCAGAACAATGCGTGTTAATATCAATTATGATTTTGAAATTAAGGTTATATCCCCTGAAAATGAGTGGATAGTTTCATATGAATTTTGGAGGCCTTTTGACATGAGGTCGAATCTCATAGAATAATTCTTTTTGTGTATGAAAATGGTCATTCCTGCAATTTTCATGTGCTTTGCATTTGACGCATTGCAGCCAAAATCTGTGTTTTTGTCATACTGCATTTTTGGAATTTGTTTCAAAGAGGCCTTAAGAGGATTTAAGAAATGCTATAAGTTATTAAGGATATGTTAGGACCATTCCCTAGAAAACATGCTTTAAGAATCTTGAATGTTTCTGCTGCAGTGATGCTACCGGTTCATGTAGTGGACCACTATAGAATAAAGCATTTGCGAGAGAGCTAAAGATAAACGCAATGTCCAACTGCATCTTTTAGCTAATATCAGCACTATAATTTGTTACTTGAAACAATCGTGGTTTATAAAATGCTTTCTTGGAGCTATAAAATTTTCCAAAATATTTGTCCACTGTTTCTGACTATGTCAAACTAATCATAATTCATAAAGGATATTTGCATGTGCATTTCTTGGTGAATGATCTATATTTAAACAAGAAATCTGCATGTTATTATGATATTCATTTGGTGTATTTGAAATACAATTATTTGGTACTCCCTCTGTTCCAAATTATAAGTCGTTCCGGCTTTTCTAGGTATATTGTTTTGCTATGCACCTAGATATAGGCTAATAGCTAGATACATAATAGAAGTTATGTATGTAGAAAAGCCAGAACTTATAATTTGGAATGGAGTAAATGGTAAATATTTACAATTGTGCAGAAAGTTGCTGTATTATTTTTTTGCCAATTCATTTACATATTTCTTTGTCTATTTCTAGGTTCCTATATCAAGTGGGAATGGTTCATACCCCTTTCCAGTGGAGGTTCCTGGGAACACAAGATTTTTATTTTCCAGTAAGACCAGAACACTTTCCAAGGCAATTGCAAAGTCTGTCGTAAGTTATTGACATCCTTTTAGCTTTTATTTATTTTCAATCTGACTGGCTTATGAAAGATACACCCTCCATTCCAAATTATAAGTCGCTCTGACTTTTCTAGATACATAGCTTTTACTCCCTCCGTTCTAAATTAGAAGACGTTTTGGTTTTTCTAGATACATTGCTTTTACTGTGCATAGCAAAAACTATGTATCTAGAAAAGCCAAAACGTCTTATAATTTGGAATGGAGGGAGTACTATGTATCTAGACATTATCTAGGTGTATAACAAAAGCTGTGTACTTAAAAAAAGCCGGAACAACTTATAACTTGGAATGGAGGGAGTACTTGTGTACTTTCGCCTCTGAATCTCTGATGCCTTGGTACGGGGAAAATATATGTGTAAGTAATGGCATTTAATTAGGATCACTTATTCAGTCAGTAGCCTGTAAAGGTTTTGTATAACGTACACTCTATTGATAAAACTTTTACTGTCATATATATTAATATAAGGACATGACTAAAACCAGACACCTATCTGTTTAAGTTAATCACAAGTGGCTGTCTAGGTACATTGAACTTGAGTGGCATCATCTTCATTCCTCCTTGGATCCCCATTGACCACCACCTACCGCCCAATGCCCCAGTGCCCTCATGGCTTCCGGCGCCTCCCCGGTGCCGGCGCTGCCTACCCCACTGATGCGGCACTGCCCACGGCCGGCAGTGAGGTGCCTCCCTGCTGTGCCACCCACAACCCTCACCACGACCCCTCGATCCCGCTCTACCCGTACCACTCTGGCAAGATTCCTCCGCCCTGACACCGTCGACACCACCGCGGCCAGCGGTGCAGTGCCACCTTGCCTCCCACCTGCCTCCAAGCTGGCCTGCTTCCAGCTTCTATAATCGCAGGGAGAAGAACTCACCTGGAACACAAACCCCCTGGCCCTAAAGGGTCAGTATGGCTTCTACGGTGGCGAACTTGGTGAGGAAGACAGTCTGGAACTTTTGTGCGTGAGCATGAGGAAGGGGATAAGATTGTGGTGTTGTTTGTGCTGCTTGTGAAGAATAGCCTCACGGAGAGAGAAGTAATAAAGTGATGCATGTCTGGTCCAGGCTTGCTGGCTTAGGATCATTGGATTTTAATACGGAGGCAGCAAGGAAGGGTTTCACGATAAGGTTAAATGGAGAGCTCTAGTTTTTACCTTCACTGAAACATGCTTTGCAAATCAAACATGGAAATGATATATTTATGTTACTTTATATTTATATAGATGTTACACCTTGCTGTACTTGTTCAACTAAAAGCAAGAAAGAGTCACACCCATTTTTATTTCTACCTTTTGCAGGTATACCTTTTGAAGCCTAAAAGTTTAGCATTTGAGTATTTTGAGAAGCTCATTAATTTTTTGGAACAGTATGCCTTCTGACCATGGTCTTCTTTGAGCTTGCTTCAGAGGCCTTTTTTTTGTTTTAACCTGAGGAATTTTGGTTTTTAGGTTCTATCATCCGTCAAATGGAGGTCGTTGGACCTACTCATTGGAACGTTTCCTGCGTTATCTTGTTGTTTACTTTGAGGAACGCCTTCAACATGAACAATTGTAAGGGATCAATCTTCACTTGCATGTGCAGCTTGAAAAAAAAAATCATCTTATTGACTGCAGCTCATCTATTTCAACATAAACACTGTAGTGGTATGGCAGTTGAGGACCATGATCAATCTTATCTGGGAAAGGAAGAAAGGTCTGTTTTTGTCAAAGCTATCTTGAAATTACTGGATCGTGGTCAGTACAGCAAGGATAGTTCTCTTGCTGAAACAGTTTCCGTTGCAACTTCGGTCCTGTCTTATATTGAACCAACCCTCGTGCTTCCGTTTGTTGCAAAAAACTTCCAACTAGCCTTAGAGACAGTAAGTTTAACTAGAAATATGCACTGACCTTCATTTTGTATAGATATTTTTGTGGTCTATGTGAGCCTTGCAATCTGCTTAGTTTTCATTTAGATATTCAGAAACAAGCTAATGATTTGAATTGTTTTCTAACAGACTACAGCTACCCATCAGTTAAAGAACGCTGTCACATCTGTTGCATATTCTGGACGTGCTCTTCTTCTATGTTCTTTATGTTCATCTCAGTCTGATGATAGCAGTGTTGTTGATTCATTCAGTGATCTTGTTGTCGCTTCCCTTTCAAATGCATTGCTTGGCATGGATGCCAATGATCCACCTAAAACGATTGCTACAATGCAGTTAATTGGTTCTATATTTTCAAATGTAAGTTTTTTTCTTTTACCTTATCATCTGCAATTCTGGTTTCCGGTAAAGAGTACTTTGCTAACTCTCCTAAGGTGTATATAGCTAGCTGTAGTTGGTGTTAGTGATGACGTGCCTATATTCCTCCGATCTACTACTCTATCGAACTGGCTAGATGAATTCTTTTCCCGGCTGTTTTCTGTGCTTCAGAATCTGGAATCAAGTAGTCCCATGTAAGCAATGATCACTAGAGTCTCACATCTGAGATTTTTTTCTCCTACTTTTTCAAATATTTGTCAGAACATTGTAATGACATCCATTTGGATATGCAGTAATGAGGGTTACCAAAGCTCATTCATGTCAGGGACTTTTCTTGTTGAGGACAGCCCATATTACTTTTGCATGCTTGAAATTCTTCTAGGGAAGTTATCAAAATCTTTATTTAATCAGGTATTTACATTCTTGTTAATATGTGGTACTCTTGTCCCTAGACTTGAATTTCCCGTCACAAATGTGTTTTTTTTTTTTTTTTGCAATTGACAGTCCCTGAAGAGAATTGCCAAGTTCGTTAATGCAAATATCCTCCCTGGTGCTACTTCAGAAGTTGGGCTTCTTTGTTGTGCCTGTGTTCATTCATATCCTGAGGAGGCTTCAGTCTACCTTGTAAAACCAATCTTAGAGACTATCATGTCATCCTTTGAGGGGACTCCAACCACTGGTTATGTAGGAAGAGTAGTTGCAGACAAAGCATCTACAAAGGTTTGCTCAGATGTAAAATGTCTATTACAGTATTACTTGAGCTATTCCATACGTACAACCACTTGCATCTAATGACATGCAGGCTGCACTTTCTCCTGCCCTGGAAACAGCAATAGATTACTATCTGAGGGTTTTGGCCATATCCATCAGTTATGCAGGTCCTGTGTTACTCAGTTATAAGGAAGAATTAAATCACATAATAACATCTGCGTTCCAGGCCCCTTCATGGAAGGTTATATTTTTCATTTATCTTTTCATAAATTCGAACAGCTAGTATCCCCATGTCCCCATCATATATTATACTATGTTAGATGACGATTTTCCTTTTCTCTTGGAATGTCTAGGTTAATGGAGCTGGGGATCATCTCCTTCGCTCTCTGCTAGGAAATCTGGTTTCTTATTACCCAATTGATCAGTACAAGTATGTTTACGTCATGTACACTTTTTTTTTCTCTCAAACACATACACTTGACGTTTTCGTTATTTGATCTATAACATGTTTACCCACCAACCAATATATTATCCTGTTTGTATAGGCCATTCAATTGTCAGCCTATTGGAAATATTATTGAACCATGGGGATGTTCGAAAGCTCATCAGGATAGGGAGGCTGAGATACTTAATTTCCCTCCAAAGTGGCATGATCCCAGTCATGATGAACTATCTTTTGCAAATGAATTACTACAATTTCATTTTCAGTCAGCTTTAGAAGATCTTTTGACTATTTGTCAGACAAAAGTTCATTCTGAGACAGGTAGATATGCTAGTTCTGGCCATGGAAACGACCTTGCCTCTATTTTTTTATTACTCACCTGTAATGTGATATGTGCAAAAGAAAAAAAATAGTACATGCTTATTCAAGTACATTGAAGTCCATGTATTATCTTTTTGTGCATTTGTGCTTTATTTTCTGTAGTTTCCTATTTGATATTTTTTTTTCTTTTAGCAGGAGATGAGAAGGAGCACCTAAAAATAACCCTATTACGCATTCATTCTGCATTGCATGGTGTAATGTCTTGCTTGCCAGAAATTCGCCCATCATATAAAGATGGGAGGTTCCTGGAAGTGGAGTCCACATTCTTCATAGCAGGATCTGCTGGTAGCACTGTTGGAAGCTCAGAAATGCGTGAAAAGGCTGCAGAATTTGTGCACATAGCTTGCAGGTGAACGTTTGTTCTTAATACATACAGTTTCACTTAACATTTACTATTTGGTCTCACCAAGTGCTCTGTCAACAGGTACTTATTAAAGGAAAGAACTGATGACAGTATTCTTCTAGCACTTGTCGTGCGTGTCATTGATGCTTTGGTAAACTATGGTATGTTAACTAGGCTCAAAGACTCAAGCTGAGTAATTTTTGCTGTTTATGTGACAGTTTGCTGTGTAGGCAGCTTGGAATATCAAGAATGGTCAAGCCATGTTCAAGCTTGGAAACTAGAATCTGCTTCCATAATGGAGCCTCCATGCAACTTCATTGTTCCATTTCATGCTCAAGGAAAAAAGAGGTATGCACATCTGCATTTGTGGATTCTGATTCTGCTATATGGGCCGTTGTTGAACTTTCTCTATTTTGTTTCCATTAGACCTAGATGGGCACTTGTTGACAAAGCAAACTTGCATAGTACATGGAGGTGTTCACAATCATCATATCACAGATACAGAATGAATGCAGATGTTTCTCCATCTGTCCTCATGATTAATTTGATGAATGATCTCTTAGATCTCTCACTACACAACTATGAAACTGTTCGATCGTAAGTTCTCTCTCTCTCTCTCTCTTCTTGGTTGTAAATTGAAAATTGTGTTTAAGATTTTTTTTGAACCATCGGCAGGGGGGCCCCCCTACCTTTTTTTTTGTTTTTTTTAACCCAGCCCAGAAATTCATCCCTGTGGGGATTTTAACCTGGCCTGCTGGGGTGCTACTGAGGAGCTCCAACCACTAGGCTGGAGGCCTGTTCGCATTGCGTTTAAGATTTAGTATAGATTTTAAGTGTTGCCATCAACATTTTAAACACATCAATTTGACAAACTATATGTGTTTGCTGATCAGCGTACCTTTTCTTGAGAAGAAGATGAGTGTACCTGAATTCCCTTATATTATGTCTGCCATAAAGGATTCCCTTATAACATGACCATCTTGTTTCTGTTTCTGTACATTCTTATGCAGGTATGCTGGAAGATCACTTACAAAATTGTTGAAGTGCTGGCCTTCTCTAATTTCTAACTGTGTTCTCACACTTGCGGGAAATTTGCGTGACCCAAAAGCTCCTGAACATGTGGTTCTTGGTTCTTGCAGCATTTTGATCTCACAGACTGTTTTAAGACATTTGACCACTGTATGTCTTTCACAACTTACATGCTTTACGTCTAAGCTAAATCAATAATGTCGATAGTATTAACATAATTGTTCCATATAGGATTCTGTTTCCCTCTCTTCCTTTATCATGGGAATTCTGGAAAGGTATACTCTAGAATTGTACTACGCATAAAATCTTCATTTTTACTATTCAATATATTTTATTGCACATCTCACTTCCAGTAATAAGAATAATCAGAATTTGATAAACGTGGAATAGAAAAGTGTGCTACTTGTTTTTTTGAAACAGGACAGCTCATCAGTATGTCACTAACTCCATTCCTTTCTTCTGTAGCTCTCATCATGAATCATTGAAGTGTCAGAAAGCTATTACTGAGGTGCCGTTTAATAGAAAAATCAATCTCTAAAAGAAAAAGAGATAAAATAAATAAAATCCTAAATTAAGGTGTGCCACTGAAGTTTTTTTATATGATCTTTACAGCTCTTTGTAATGTATAATATACGTTTCTCTGGAATATCAAGGAGCTTCTTTAAAAATCCTGAAAATCAAGCTGAAAAGCCAGGATTTCTCAGTCTAATTTCTCAAATTAATGCTTTGGGCTTTGAGACTAATGGACTACATTGGAGGTAAGAAATTTGTATATTCTGACATAAACTGAGACACTGCTAGAGTCATTGCAATTACATTTTTTTTGCTATCTGAAAATTTAAGTTTTTTCATCCCATTTATATATGCTGAACCAGTTTTTCTATTTCACTTTTCTACTGTTTGCTTCCTTTCAGATTCCGTATGAGCTCTCTTTTCAGTATATAGTTTGGCTATTGACTAATTGATCATACCCCAATTCCTCCTCCATGGTCCATGCCATCAAATTAGCTCTATTTTCAAATTTACCTCGAAATTAATCCATCTTAGGCAGGTTGTGTTATTTTAGTAATAAATTTATATACGCTGAACCATTTTTTCCATTTCACTTTTCTACTGTTCTCTTCCTTTCAGATTCCGTATTGAGCTCTCTTTTTCGTATATAGTTTGTTCATTGACTAATTGATTTGGTCAAAGTTAGAAAAATTTGACATAGGACAAATCTAAAATGACTTAGAATTTTGGAATGGAGGGGATACTTCTTTCTTTAACAATGTAATCTCTCTCGAATGCGCTAGAGAGCTGCGTATCATTATATTAAGAAGATAAGAGACTAGATGACTCGTACAATCCCTAGTGGGGTAAAATCGTTGCAAAAGACCCTGCCAAAGTGCCAATCATAGATTCATAGCTGCTTGAATTGAATTTTACTATCTTGTAGTAATAAACATACATATGTACTTAAAACTTGCAGCCGTGTAATTCAGGTACAATTTGATGGCCAACAGAGTACTCCTATTGCTAATTTTGGCATCCAGAAGTGAATCTGGCATATATTCGCAAATGCTTGCAAAAATTGCTGGTATGTACTTCATGCCTTCCTCTTTGTAGCTTCTTGTTAATACCATCTATCATGCCTTAATATTCATGTTTGTAAAAGCCATCTTTGACAGCTTTTTTTAACGAGCTTCAATGTTCAAAATAAATGCCTTCTGTTAGGTCATTTCTTAAGAAATTTAAAGAGTCAACTGCCCCACTCGAGAATGCTTGCTATATCTGCTTTGAACACATTATTGCAAGGATCACCTCATAAGGCATCTGCAAAAGATTCAAAGCAATCAGTAGATCACCCTGAAGATTGCAATATTTCATCAACAGAAGAGATTTTGAATGAGATAATCCGAGAGGAAGGATTCATGAATGAGACCCTGAACAGTTTATCTCATGTCCGTATTATTTCCGATAATGATGGTTCGTCAAAAGCGAGTTATGGGGCATCATCTTTTCAAAGCGGATCTGACAAAGCAATAACTTTCTTCTACTTTGATTTCTCTGCCTCATGGCCACGTACTCCTAGTTGGATTTCTGTAGTGAGTGGTCACACATTCTATTCCAATTTTGCTAGGATATTCAAAAGGCTTATACAGCAATGTGGAATGCCAGTAATCTCTTCTCTTCAGACTACACTAGAAGAGTTTTTAATTTCAAAAGAGAGATCAAGGCAATGTGTAGCTGCTGAAGCGATGGCTGGGATGCTGCACTCTGATATCATTGGGAATCTGGAGGGTGAGAACAACTGGTTGATGGTCCAGCTGCATAAGATTATGTTAGCACCATCTGTGGAGTCAGCTCCTGAATGGGCAGCTTGCATTCGATATGCTGTTACAGGAAAAGAAAGAGCTGGAACTCGTGCTCCTGTTCTCAGGCAAAAAGTATTAGAATGCTTATGTAGTCCTCTTCGTCATTCCATGGCAACTAGTGTACTTGCGAAGAGATATTCTTTTCTGTCTGTTGCTCTAATAGAAATTTCTCCACCAAAAATGTCCCCAGCAGAGAAGCAATACCATGTTAAAATTCTTCATGAACTACTTGACAGCATGAACCATTCATCTGCTCAGGTAAACTAAATGACTCCACTATTGTGTGCATGAATTGCCATTCCTTTTATTTCAGTCTTCTTATTTCAAGAATATTTTCTCTCGAACAAGAGCTGTGTATCTTTGTATGTATTAAAGAACTAAAGAAGAGAGAAGGGGTAGAAACCGCAAAGTTCACACACATACACCCCCCTTTTAGTTCTATAATGCAGTCTCCCTAAAGCAATGCAGTCACATCTGTAGAGCATTTCCTAGAATTATCTAGAAAAGCTGCTCTCATTTTTTTTTCACTGACTATCATAAAGTATTGTCATCACAGTTTAGTTCCCAGCTCTAGGTTCTGATGCTTGACCGTGTAGATGATCTGTTGGATTCCTAGTTCCTATAAACTGGATCAAGCTCATGCCATCCTTGCTTATTACCTATAAACTGAATCTGGCTTATACTACATGTTAGCATATGCTATTTCTGGTGGGCGACTGTTAATAATTGTATACTTGTGTCGGTACTCTGATGCAGGTTACCGCAGAGTACATCTGTACATGGCAACACTCCTTTACATTTCAAATTGATAAATCAGTTTCTACTATATTTGATAAGTACAACAACTATTCTTCCCATGGGTTAAAGAGGATGAATAACTATGACACTCAAATCTGGAAAAAAAAATCGAAACCTTTTAGCTGGTTACAGAAAATTTCCCCAATGTTTCCCCATCTCCTTTCTATTGAATAATGAGACAGAAGAACTTCAGTGCTTGAGGCAGCCTGTAGAGTGCTTTGTGCAGCCGCAGCAGCTTCCATTCTTCTCCGGCGACGATGAACCTGGGTGCTGCTGCATGGACACCTCCTCATGTAGATCCCTATTGAAGAAACGAATTTTGCGACCCCTCCTGGGCATCCAATGCTAGCAGCAGCCGCACCGATTCCATGTGGGTGACGACCGCGATGACTTCTTCACAGTTGATGATGGGCTGCTGGACGAAGCCATGAGCCACCAATCCTGCCTTTTGCTTGACCATCTTCTGCCTGCCTGAGCATGAACATCGCCGAACTCCACTGCCTCCGATAGACTGCAAGCCTCGAGCTTCACCTTCATGAAGAGGCTCCAGCCCTCATGGTTGGTGCGCGTAAGCTGTGGGTAGGTGTTGCTGCTGACTTCCTTCTGTTAGTTGCTGAATTCTTACTCTTGGTAGTAGTAGAATTCTTACTCTCATCGAGAGAGGATGACACTAGAAGTTAGAGAAATTTTCTGGTTTATTTCCAAATGTCATGCCAACCTGAGGGGTTGGGGGTACATATTTATAGGCTGCTAGCCAGCCAAGCATATGCTAAGATGCTAGTCTAAGATGCTGTACTAGATGCTAAGATACTGTCCTCTAAGATGCTGTCCTCTAGTCTAAGATGCTGTCCTAAAAACAGACCATGCAGCCACAAGGACCATGTGACCAGCACAGCCCCACAAAGATCAGCCCACACATGAGACTTAAACCATCATTCTCCCCCTAAGTCTTGTGCGTCGTCCTGTGGGAAAGTTGAACCATCCCGGTCCTGGAGCAGAGCTCAAGGAACTTGATCCTCCCAAGGGGCTTGGTGAGCAGGTCCGCAAGCTGGTCCTTAGTGTTGATGTAGCTCGCCTTGATGCTCCCTTGCTCCAAACAGCCTCGGATGAAGTGGTACCTCACCCGGATGTGCTTGCTGCGTTCATGGAACACGGGGTTCTTTGCCAGGGCCAGAGCGGACTTGCTGTCCACCCTGAGCTCCACCGCTCTAGTGTCTCTGCCGAGTAGATCACCGAGCAGTCGAGCGAGCCAGAGCGCCTGAGTCGAAGCGGTGGAGGCCGCTATGTACTCGGCCTTGCAGCTGGACAGGGCCACCACCTGCTGCTTGACCGACTGCCAGCTAACGAGGCACTTGCCGAGGAAAAAGAGGATCCTGCTCGTGCTCTTGCTGGTGTCGATGTCGCCGGCGTGGTCGCTGTCGCTGTACCTGACGAAGTGTGCCGCCCCAGGGCACCTAGGGTAGTAGAGGCCGTGATCGAGAGTCCCCGCAACGTAGCGGATGATCCTCTTCACAGCCCGCTGGTGCTCCGTCGTCGGTCGCTGCATGAACCGACTAACGTAGCCGATGGAGAATGCCAAGTCCGGCCGTGTATGGGCGAGGTAGCGAAGGTTCCCCACAAGACGCCGGTACTGCGTAGCGTCCACCTCCTCCGTCGTGCTGTCGCGGCTCAGCTTCAGCCTCTCCTCCATCGGAATGAGAGCTGGGTTGCAGTCGATGAGCCCAGCTAGCTCAACGACGCGCTTGATGTAGGCGGTCTGTCGAAGCGTGATCCCGGAGTCATCCTGGTGCACCTCGATTCCCAGGTAGAAGGAGAGAGGCCCTAGGTCACTCATCTGGAAGGTGGCCTTCATCTCTTCCTTGAATGCCGCCACTTCTGCATCCTTGGCGCCGGTGATCACCAAGTCGTCGACGTAGACACCCACCAGCAGAGCATTTCCTCCACTGCCCCATCGGTAGATGGCCGCCTCGTGCGGGCTTTGCTCGAAGCCCATCCCCTTTAGCGTGGAATCCAACTTGGCATTCCACGCCCTCGGTGTCTGCCGCAGGCCATAGAGGGCCTTGCGCAGGCGGAGCACCTTGCCCTTCTTGCCGGGGATCGCAAATCCCGGTGGCTGGTGCACGTAGACCTCCTCCTTCAAGTCGCCGTTAAGGAACGCCGACTTGACGTCCATGTGATGAACACGCCAGCCCTCCAGGGCAGCTAGCGCAAGGAGGAGTCGCACGAACTCCATCCGTGCCACGGGAGCAAAGGCGTCGTCGAAGTCGACCCCCTCCTGCTGCACGAAACCTCGTGCCACCAAGCGAGCCTTGTGCTTGACGATGGCGCCGGCTTCATCCCTCTTCAGCTTGTACACCCACTTAAGGGTGATTGCACGGTGACCACGAGGAAGGTCAGCAAGCTCACAGGTGCGGTTCTTCTCGACCGCATTCATCTCCAACTGCATCGCGGCGTGCCATGCCGCGTGTCTCTCGGCCTCTGCAAACGACCGAGGCTCGCCGTCGTCACACGCAAGGTGCAACTGCGCCTCCAGGTCGTGAGGCACCGGTCCTGGCACCGGCTGGTCGCCGAGAAGGTTCTCCATCGTACGGTACCACAACGGCTCGTCGTCGTGGTACGCGTCGATGCGCTCCTCGTCGTGAGAGAGCGGAGTAGCGAGCTCAACCAGGCTGTGCTCGACACGAGCTGGTGTTGGAGTAGGCATGCCCGGAGAGGTGCCTGTCGGTGCTGGAGTGCGTGGCGATGCCGGCTATGGTGGAGCCGGCGAAGGACTCATCGCAGCCGAGGTCCTGGCTGGAGAGCGTGGTGCTGTCGGAGTAACAGGCGCCGGGGTCGGTGGAGGCTCGGGGACGGGGGTAGACGCGCTCGCCGAAGAAGAGCTGCCTACTCCCCCAACTCCCTCGAAGTGGACGTACTCGACAGTGAAGTCGTCGTACGTCGGAGCCGAGCCGTCGTCCAGCGCCTTGTCCCACGCCCATCCTCGCCCTTCTTCGAACACAACGTCGCGCGCCGTGCGCACATGCTGTATCTTCGGGTCGAGGATGCGGTAGGTCTTCGAGCCCTCCGCGTAGTCGTTGAACACTCCCAGAGTGCTCCTGTCGTCGAGCTTGCTGATGTGGCCAAGCTCCTTGGCAAACGCGAGGCAGCTGAAGACCCGCAAGTGGGAGACCGCCGGCTTGCGCCCATGCCAAGCCTCGTACGGCGTCGTGCCATCGAGCGCCTTGGTAGGCGAGCGGTTGAGGATGTAGACGGCCGCCACCACCGCCTCTCCCCAGAAGACAGCCGGCGTCCTCCTCTGCTTGAGAAGGGCCCGAGCCATCCTCACAACCGTCTGGTTGCGCCGCTCGACGACGCCGTTCTGCTGCGGGCTGTACGGCGCGGAGTAATGGCGCTGGATGCCCTCATCAGCGCAGTACGACGCGAATTCAGCCGCCGTGAATTCGCCGCCGTTGTCGGTGCGCAGCACGCGCAGCTTGCGGCCGCACTCCGCCTCCGCAGCAGCCTGCGAGCGCCTGATGGCGTCCGCAGCCTCTCCCTTGCTGCCGAGAACCATCATCTACATGTAGTGGGAGGTCGTCGACGAGCAGCAGGAAGTAGCGTCGTCCTCTCGGTGTGGCCGGTGTCACCGGGCCACACAAGTCCCCGTGCACAAGCTCGAGCCCCTTCTTGGCTTGAAAGCTCGTCCGCTGGGGAAAGGGGAGTTGCCTCTGCTTCGTCAACACGCAGACGTCGCAGAGCTGCTCCACATGGTCGAGGCACGGCAGGCCTCGCACCATCTCCGTGGCACTGAGCCGCTTCAGGGCCTCGAAGTGAAGGTGCCCGAAACGCTCGTGCCACTGCCACGCCTCGTCGTCCCGACGAGCAGCGAGACAGAGGGGTTGTGCCACCTGCACGTTAAGGACGTAGAGTCGATTTGCGATTCTGGATACCTTGGCGAGAAGGCGGCGACGGCGATCCTAAATCCTCATGACTCCATCCTCAACCACCATGCGCGAACCGTTCTCATCCAGCTGTCCCAAGCTGACGATGGAGTTCCTCAACGCGGGGATGTAGTAGACTCCGGTGAGCAGCCTGTGCTCACCAGACACGGTGGTGAAGATGACGGAGCTGACGCCCTTGATCTCCACGCCGGAGGCATCCCCAAACTTGACGGAGCCTCGGACGCTAGAGTCAAGCTCGGTGAAGAACTCTCGTCGACCGGTCATGTGATGGGTGGCGCCGGTGTCGAGGCACCACTCGTCAGTCTTGTCGTTGCCGGAGCCGTCGCCGAGGAGGGCGTGTGCTTTTGGCTCGTCAAGGTGGAGGAGAGCCGCTGCGGCCGATGCCGCTGGAGGTAGCTCGATGCTTGCATGTGCCATGAACAGAGCCGGCTCCTCCTCCGCATGTGCGACGTGGGCCTGGCCGCGTCGTGGCTGTCGACAGTCCTTGGCCCAAAGGCCAAGCTGGCCGCAGTTGCGGCAGGCGTCGTCTCGTGCCGGCTTGTGCCTACCGGCGGCGCCGCCCTGGGCGCCTCCGCGGGCATCACCCTCGGCACGTCCTCGCGCCCCGGCCTGGGCGTCTCTGTGCGCCTTGCGCGGCTTGCCGCGCTTGCGGCCGCCTGTCGTGGAAGAAGGCTCCCCCTTCTTCCGGTCACCTTGGCTGGCAAGCCACTGCTCCCGAGTGAGAAGGAGCTTCCCGCCAGTGGTGATGGGCCCCGAGAGGGGCTGTGGCTCATCGCTGTCGACGACCTTGAGGCGACCTATCGCCTCCTCGATCGACATCGTGGAGAGATCCAGCAGAGACTCGATCGAGCGAGCTATCTGCTTGTACTTCTCGGGGACGCAGCGGAAGAGCTTTTCGACAGCTCTCTCCTCGCCGTAGGTGTCATCACCGAACTGCATCATCTTCTGCAACAGAGTGTTGAGACGGAGAGCGAAGTCATCAACATCCTCACCTGGCTTGAAGGCCAGATTCTCCCACTCCTTGCGAAGTGCCTGCAGTGTGGACTTGCGGGCGCGGTCGCTGCCGATGTGTGCCGCAGCGATGGCGTCCCAAGCCTCCTTGGCAGTCCGCTTGTTGGTAAGCGAGAACTGCATCTCGGGCAGGACTGCAGCGATGAGGGCATCCAACGCCCGTCGATCTAGGTCGTAGTCGACGTCGCCGTACCGGACTGCCTCCCACATGTGCCGCACCTGGAGCTTTACCCTTATCACCGCAGCCCACTCGACGTAGTTGGTCTTGGTGAGGGTAGGCCACCCACCGCCGGGGCCGACGTCCCTGACGACAGCCTGGAGCCCGTGGTAACCACGGTACCGATCCGGGGAGAGAGAGCCACGCTGCCTGTGAAGGCCGCACTCTCCATCGACCCGTCCGCCACCGTCGTCGTGCGCGCCTCCTCCAGGAGCGCCACCGCCATGCGCGCCTCCTCCAGGAGCACTGCCGACGTGCGCGCCTCCTCTAGGAGCGCCACCGCCGTGCGCGCCTCCTCCAGGAGTGCCACCGGCGCGTCCGCGCCTGTCGGGGCTGCCGCCGCGCTCGTGGGCTTGCGCGGCTGCCCACTGTGCCGCCCGCGCTCGTCCTGCCTCCCTCCCCAGCAACTCGAGGTCCGCGTCGGCGCTGTCGTCAGCAGAAACGGAGCTGCTGATGCTGCTGCGCAGGGCCTCGACCTCTGCTGCCGCCGCACGCGTTGTATCCGCCGCCGCTGCTTCCGCCTCCGCTCTGGCTGCTGCCAGCTCCGCCGCTGCCAGCCTCGATGCCCTTGCCGCCGCCGCAGCGGTCTCTGCCGCCGCTCGCTCGCGTTCCTCTGCCGCGGCAAGTTCGGCCTCCTGCCGACGCCGCGTGCTTGAGGCGACCGAGCGCTGAGACTGCCCTGCGGACATGACGCGCTACCGGGGGGCTGCTTCAGATGAGCTGCTGCTCGTCTGCGCAGAGGGAGAGGAGTGAGCAGGAGCGGCCGGAGCTGCTGCTGCTCCTAGCTGGGGCTGTTGTGCGGCTGGGAAAGGAGATGAGCAGGAGATGCTCAGGCTACAGGATAGTACGGCTCCGATACCAGTTGTTAGTTGCTGAATTCTTACTCTGGATAGTAGTAGAATTCTTACTCTCATCGAGAGAGGATGGCACTAGAAGTTGGGGAAATTTTCTGGTTTATTTCCAAATGCCATGCCAACCTGAGGGTTAGGGGTACATATTTATAGGCTGCTAGCCAGCCAAACATATGCCAAGATGCTAGTCTAAGATGCTGTCCTAGATGCTAAGATGCTGTCCTCTAGTCTAAGATGCTGTCATAAAAACAGACCATACAGCCACAAGGACCATGTGACCAGCACAGCCCCACAAAGACTAGCCCACACATGAGACTTATCCCATCACCTTCACCATGCACTGGTCATCGTCTGCACTGGTGGATTGAAGGGGAACGAGCGGTAGTGTCTCACCTCACCAGGAAGAGTAGACACCACGTCTCTTCTTCAACTGGGCTCTGGTACCAGTTGTTGGCAATGGAGGAGGTAGGGGAGACACACACACACACATTGATTCTGAGCTGTTAAGCTGCTCTTGTATTGCACACATGCATACACATATATACACATACAGAGGGCAGTTGTATACCTGCCAGCCTTTCCTATCTACTGTGCCTAGTCATGAACCCACTGCTCAACTACTCTTATGCTGTCTACTGTTGCCGTCCATCTTGCCTATCAATCAACAGAGCAAGGAACTGACCTATATGTCGACAGCAACTACTACTAATACTAGTGATGATGATGAACACATGGATTACTTATCTATCATTATTGTGCATAGTTGTTTTACAAGTTCCTGAAAAACAAAAGGTACATGTTCCCCGAACATAACAACAACAACAACAACAACAACAACAAAGCCTTTAAGTCCCAAACAAGTTGGGGTAGGCTAGAGTTGAAACCCATCAGAAGCAATCAAGGTTCAGGCACGTGAATAGCTGTCTTCCAAGCACTCCTATCTAAGGCTAAGTCTTTGGGTATATTCCATCCTTTCAAGTCTCCTTTTATTGCCTCTACCCAAGTCAACTTCGGTCTTCCTCTGCCTCTCTTCATGTTACTGTCCTGGCTTAGGATTCCGCTACGCACCGGTGCAATTAATGATCTAATAACATTTTCAGTTGTCTGGTCATTTATTGAATAAAATCAAATTAGGTCAAAGCATCGATACATCTAAACCCATGTGAGAAGAACTTCTATGCAGGTCGAGAAAACCCCTAAACCGTTGTCCCACCCATACACAGCGAAACCATAGCCCATGTGAGAACGACCACCATGACCTGGGCCGGACTTTAGACCTCTGCTTTGGTGAGTGGTGTGGGACAGTTGAGGGGATTTTTTTTAACCCTAGCCTAAATTTCGCTCCCACTAGGAGTCGAACCCAGGACCTAAGGAGTGCTACTAGAGTCATCTAACCAACCCATCTAGAGGCCTGCTCGCCATCAATACATCTAAGCTTAGAACTTGTTTATAGTTTCATACATTTAGGAAGCTTTTGAAAGGTAGCAATGTAAAATGGAACCTATTAGCTGCAAGGAAATAGTTACTGTCTCTGCAACAATATTGTTTCTGATTCTTTTTGCCTTTTTCCATTTTGAGTTCAGGTAAGAGAAGCAATTGGTATTGCCATGTGTGTTACAACCTCAAATATGAGACTTTCTGGGTCATTTGGCACTGCATGTTCACCGCAAGACCTTTGTGGGGATGTAAGCATGACTGAACAAACAGGAAATGAATATTGGTCTGAACGTTTGACAGATGGAGCTAATGAATTAGCTGTAAGTATACAAAACAGTACTCAATCTAAGCAACTGGAGTCAACATCAGATTCGGCTGAAGATAGCATGGATGATAGAGAGCAGGCTGCTGCTAAAAGGATGGAAACGGTGCTTATTTTATGCCTTTCTCCAAGTTTTAAGGTGCCATTTCCACATGCTTCATTTGTGGCTTACATATTCCCCTTTTCTTTTCCTTTGCAGATTTTTCATTTTATAATCGCATCTTTGAAGTCTGGGAGATCTTATGTTCTACTGGACATTATTATTGGGCTCGTGTACCCAATTCTCTCACTACAGGTAAACCAATTTGGTATTTTGCAGTGAAAGGGTAATTTTGTGGTGAAAGGGCCTTTTTTTTGTTTTTTTTGCTTTCTCTCACCTTTTCATGTCATCTTCAATTTATTGTTTTTTTGTTGTTACTAACCTTAGAGATTTGAGAAGAGTTGTCCCTTAGGGATGATAGTAATATATATATAGAGGACTCTTCATGGGTCATATGGGCCAACAATGAAAAATGTTGAAGGTGAGGAAATTCCTCGTCTTTGCAGGAAACATCAAATAAAGATTTATCATTGCTCGCTAAGTCAGCTTTCGAGTTGCTGAAATGGAGGATTCTACATCGGCCTTTTCTTGAAACTGCTATTACGTCTATTCTTTCTTCAGTTAGTGATCCTAACTGGCGGAACAGATCTGCACTGTTATCGTATCTCAGGACCTTTACCTACAGGTTTGATAAGTCACTTCCTTTCCAATGTAACCATATTTGTGACAATGGTTTTGGTCGACAATTAATGTTTCTTTCCATGATGCTTAGTATGAAAGGGTTGTAGCTTAATAGTACATTGTGAATGCCAAGATTTTAGTCCTTGCTACAAAGCACACACTATTTTTCATTCCTATATTATATAGCAAGTGCCATGACTTGTGAATTGTTACTGCTACTTGTAATCCCATTAAGACCAACCGCTTTTTTTTTACAAGGGTAACCTTTTTCCATTACCTCCATAACGAAAAATAGTGCTGGAGTTTACAAACCATAAGACAATAGCAGTATAGCTACACAAAGAAAGTGAGTGATGAACTTCAGAGATGCAAGACCAATAGAAACACAGCTTGTACTTTACAGATTTGCAGTATTTCTATATCCTTCTTAAGCAATAATGTCACTTTAGTATTATGTGTCTCTGATTTTTTTTCTGTGGTCAGAGCTAATGGAAAATGATCCCCTACATTACCTTTTTCACAGGCACACATTCATACTTTCTGGCTCAGAGAAATCACAAATCTGGCAAACAATAGAAAATTTACTTGTGGACAACCAAGTTGAGGCAAGTATATGTTCATTTGACCCTATACAGTGACATTTGTTTTCCCATTCTGTGTCTTACTCAAAATGTGTAATATCACTGCACTATCATGAAAATGTGTACTATCAGTGTACATGTTAGTGCCGTGCAGTGTAGGTTTCTTTTGTGAATGGTTTGAACTTTGTTCTTATACATTCAGGTTAGGGAGCATGCTGCTGGTGTTCTTGCAAGCTTAATGAAGGGTATAGATGAAGATCTATCAAAGGATTTCCGTGAACGGTCATATGCACAAGCTCAGCGTATTTTTGTTGCACGGAGAAGGTAAACTTTCTCCTGACTCTGATGTTGTCGTGGACTAATGTCACATTTTCTCTTCTCGTTGATTTGTTTATCAGACAGTCAGCTAATACCTCTGTTATTGGTTATAGAAATTTGAAGTTCTCTGTTGCTACCATCCATGGTGCAGTCCTTGCTTTGACAGCTTCAGTCCTTTCTGTTCCATACGACATGCCTAGGTACCCTTTGTGTTTTTCTATGCATGGTGGATGTTGATGCTTCTCTTTGTTCAAGGAAAGCATCTTGTATGCGTGGTTGATATTGTAGACTTTTGCACTATAGGCACCACCTAATTTTGAGTTCAACTTCAATTCTCTTGACTGGGCATGTGGCTTTGTGGTCTGTTGCAGCTGGCTTCCTTCTCATGTCACGCTACTTGCTCGCTTCATCCGGGAGCCTTCCCCCATAAGATCAACCGTCACGAAAGCTGTTGCAGAATTTAAGCGCACCCATGCTGACACATGGAGCATCCAGAAGGACGCATTTACTGAAGACGAACTGGAGGCAAGCTTGAAATCTTCTCCTTCACTCTCCCTTTCCTACTGCTCTACAGCTTACGCTCTTTGTAATAGTTCCCCTCTTTGAACATGCAGGTTCTCCGTGATACATCTTCCTCCTCGTCGTACTTTGCTTAGATTAAAATTTCAAAGGTCATAGGATATTCTCTGGTACCGGTGATGTGCATACGGAATTTGTTACTGTTGAAGTGCCAGTGTTGCTCATATAGTATAACCTTGTGTCATACGGAGTAGTAGTTTTATTTACTCAACAGATGCCTTGGTACAAGTGAGATGAAGCTATGCACATATTATTATATACATGTGTGATGTGTCTACTGTGTTCCATGTAGTCACATAGCCGAAGCGTTATGGCATATGGGTTCCTTTCGTGGGCAAAAAAAAAAAAAAAAAAAAAAAAGAAAAAGGAAAAAAGAGAGGTTAAAATCTGAATCTTTTGCCCAGTCCATAACGGCATGCCATGCAACTACTGGTTTCAGAAACGACGTGAGTAGAACTGTACGATCCCGCCTAGTTTAACCGGGCGTCCGCAATGTATCTTCACGGCATCGATAGGGGAATGTGGGTCCAACGCAGCATCGGTAGGGGAATGTGGGTCCAACGCACAGGTGGAAGGAACGACCTACCAATTATATTCGCTTGCTACCCGGTAGTAAGGCTGCTGCCCGGTGCCCGGGTATTTGTTGTTGCCGACGCTCACAGTGTTCCTTACCAGCAAGAGGACATTGTTTATTTCTTCTTACCCCCTTCCTACCTCCCATCGTGGACACCCTTAATGCATCTCCAGCCACTCCAATAGCAAAGTCAACATGCTAGCTATAAATTTGTGCATGGTTATTAGAAGAAAGAGAGAATCAGCCATTGACAGTAAAAAATTGTACATAAGCACCCCCAATGCAAACGTCTATAGCTCCAATGCATACTTGTTTCTTACTCCCTCCATTCTACAATGCTTGTTTATAATCTTTGGATGAAAATGTTACATAATATCTGTTCATTGAGGATATTAGCACGGTAGTTCCTGTAGTATGTTCATTCTTGGCCTAATTAAATGCTTTCATATATATGGATGGTTTAAGGTATCTATTAGAATTTGTACCTAGCTTGTTTCTTCCATAATCAGTTCCCACATCATTGGCTTTGGATGCGGCGATCTTGAACTCTTCTTTTGGTATGTTCTACAGCAAAGTCCGGCATCTTCAACACGTTGGCCTGACGGTAAAGGATAGTAAGCCTGCGTCCTTTGGAGCTTTCTTCCGGCCGATCTTCTTTTAGTGGGTATTAGATCTCGTTGCCAGCGGCGAGCGGCTTTTTCGGTCTTCAAAGCCTTTTTTGGCGAGGGTGTTTCCATGTGTCTCTTTTCTTTGCTGTCTTCATAGTGCGATCTTCAAACTCCGGCAGGCAGTAGACGTTCGAAGGAAGAAGACAGCTGATTTGGTCTTTGATGTACTCCTATTTTTAGAGGTCGCTTTATGTCTTATTGTCCATCTTTTGTACGAACCTTTGTTTTCTTGAGATATATCAGATGTGACACTCAATTTATCAAAGAAAAGTTCCCACATCATTTAAACCCAGCTAACTCCATCTGTCCCAAAATAAATCAACTTTTAGGGTTGTTCTAAGTCAAAATATTTTAAATTTAAGCAAATTTGTAGAAAATAACGTAAATATTTATGACACCAAATTTCGATCACTAGACATAGCATGAAATATATTTTACATTATGTACTTATCTAGTGTCATACATGTTATTTTTTCCTATAAAGTTGGTCCAACTTAATAGTTTCACTCTGGGTAATTCTAGGACTAGAAATTGATTTATTATGGGATAGAGGAAGTACCCAAGACAATAGTTCCACCTTCTCCAAGAATTCAAAACTTATTATCTTTGACTACAATTAGTTTAATCATATAAATAGTTTAATACTACAAAAGTGCTCACAATGGATTTGTATTTAGAAGTACTTTCTGGTGATTAAAGTCTCTGTCCAGCAAAGAGTATCATTCTTATTTCATGAGGAATCAAACATTTTCAATTTAAGATTTAAATAAATATGTATAAGAAAATATGCATATTTATGATGCATAATTAGTATCGTTAGATAAATCTCTGAATATATTTTTTAATAAACTTATCTGGAGATACAAATATTGCTAATATTTTCAATAAATCAAGTCAAACTTTAAAAAGTTTGATAAGCATGAACCCCATAGCGATAATCTTTTTGGGACGGAGGAGGTATATTATAAGACAAACCAACAGTTAAAGTGTGATTTTGATGGCCGCATCAAGCCAAATAGCACAATATATTTTGGGACTCAGGAAGTTTCAACATGGAGCATCGGATGAGGCCTAAATTAGGCATTAAAGAAATTATCTCTTACATACTCGACGTTAATCCCATCATTCCTATGAAGATTGAAGAGTAACTCGGTTAGTTTTGTTGTGCTGGAACTTATCCATGTAGCTTGAAGTCCTCAACTTTGTATAGGGCGTATTTTCCTGGGTTTATTGCAGCATTATAGCTCCGTTCGCTTCGCTGAAAAAGCAAGACAAAATACTGTTCCGGCTGATTTGTTGCGAGAGAAAAATACTGTTCCGGCTGAAAAAAAAGCTCAAAAAGACGGATTATAAGAGAAGCGAACAGGGCCAAATGATGCTATTAGTTTAGTGGTAGCGATGTATCCACAATGTGTCTGCAGGTACTTCATAAATCTTGAGATACTCGCACTTTTAGATTGTGCTCATATGGGCATGGTGAGTTATTCAAAACATCACAGCGTCCTCTTCGTCCTGCTAGTTCTCCTCATGAGGTACTAAAAAAGGTGGCAGCAGAAATTGAACCTGGTATCGAAAGTTCATGTAATCATGTTTACGAATACTCGCTAAATGATCCTATATGTTACAACAGAATAGATAAACCAAGTACATGCCCATATATATATTGTTGGTGTTAGAATAGAAGGAATACACAAATGCCATTGATTTCACGTGCCTATAGTACCATGGGAGAGGATGGACCAGTTTTGTGTTCACTGGCAAAGATATGTAAATATAGCAATGTTTAAGGGTAGAGTGGTGGTTGAAGAGATTTTGTGACGCCTAACAGAGGTGGGTATGAATTAGGCTTTCTAAAACTTCTACTTTAAACTTGGCCACTAAGTCCACTTATCAAAACATATATAAAAAAAGCAATCTATCTAGATGTATAACTAAGATTTTACTAACACTACAAGAAATACGTCACTCTATAACATTTATGACAATGATATCATATAAAAATGTCACTAAATCAACCCGTTTATGTCGTTTTCTAGAGCATGCTAGATTTGTGACAAACAAGTTCATGTCACGAAAAATGTCCCAAAGTCTGTCTAATTCCATTTCGTGACAATGTTTGTTGTGTCCTAATACCACGGGACAACAACATATAACACTGCTAGAAACCGAAATTTCCATGTGTGCCTGATATTTTTCTGTGGTTCCATGAAAACTCATAGGGAAATACTCCTTACATTCCAAATTAAAGTTGTTTCAGCTTTCTAGGTGCGTAGCTTTATCTATATATTATGTCTCGATATATAATAAAAACTATGTATCTAGAAAAGTCAGAACGACTTATAATTTAGAATGGAGAGAGTAATAATTAACCTGTCGGTTCGACAAACTTATAGAAAAATAAATATAACCCTATCAATTTTAGTGTAACGCGCAAGAATAATCTAATTTTCTTATCGATTAACAGGGAACAAAAGAAAAATAGCTTACATCATAATCATCTATAGTTTTCTATAAGTTTTATTATTTTTCTGTCACATATGTGCACACATGATAATTTAGGATAAAAACACACTAATTTTACCACCTAATTTTTTGTTTTGAAGATGGTGTCTCCTTTTTGTGCATGTTGGCACCGCTTGTCACTAACCACCACTGTTAGTACTTTTTAGCATCACTAATAATGATGACACTCAAGAAGTACTTTGGTATTTAATTGTGACTTAGAAAGATTATCTACCATACCCTATAATACACCAGTTAGAATAAATCTATAGTCACACAACAAATGCCTGCTCCACAGTCATGACCTATGCTACATCCACACCCAGGAATGCACCAAAAAATATAACACCATCAAAACAGATGCACTAGATTATCTCTTAGTCATTCTCTCTCATTACTCATCCAAATCCGACGGCTCATGTTTAATGTGTCTGCCCCCTTCTTCCTTCATCTGCAGTGCCGCATCTCCCACACCCGCGCCCGGAGGCCGGCTCACCGAAGCCAGAGTTCGATTCCTCAGAACTTGACCTGTCTTTTTTTCCGTGGAAATAAAAAAAATACCGCCCCTCCCTCTCTTTCCCGAGGCGGCGACGGGGGCAGGGCGACGGCGCCCCAGCGAGAGCAAGCCCCGCCGCCCCGGCGGCCCTTCCTTTCTCACCCCCACGCGAGCGCCTCCCCCTCTCCCTCCGGCGCTTGCACGGCCAGTCAGCCCCTCGTGCGCGGGGAACGGTGTCGGGGAAGGCGAAGGAGGCGGCGGCTCCGATGACCTCGACCTTGATCCACTCGAGGAAGGCTTAGATGCGTCGAGGAGGCTGTGGATCGGACCTTCGTGGCGACTACCTCCACTCATCCATCCTCGCCCCGGAGGTAGCCGGCCCAAAGGCGCGGCAGGCCTGGAGGGGCGCCCCAGCGATTGTCGTCGCCACCCCATCCCTACCCCACCGAGGCAGCGAGGCCGACGCCTGATCCGGAGTCCGGTCCTGTCACGACGCCGCTGGTGGCGAGATGATGGACACTGCACGGAGAGCCACCAGAAAATATGCCGTGATGGGTTCCTTGCCTCCATAACCGACGCTGTGTCGCCATTCGCCAATGGGCCACTCTCCTCGATTCTCCACCAGAAGGTGCGGCGGCCCTCCCTTGCTCTTTTCCTCACGATATGATCTGCCGGTTCGTTAGGGCCTGGGTGTCCAAGTGGTCTCGATCTAACAAGTTAAGATCTGATTTTCTCCTTGTCTGTGTGTGCGGTTTGAAGGTTTCTAGCGATGGAGTTGGTGCCTTCTCGACAAAACTATTGAATAATCCTTTCATCAATATTCCAGTGCAAATGCATGAGCGAGGTAGCCATACATATACTAACATCTTTTCTTTTCCTCCTGTTTTTGTTTTTAGATTTTGTCACCGACACCTCAGGATAAGCATTGCAGTGCTCTAACTGGTATTGATTTGCAGTTGCAGCGCTCCTATTTTTGATAGATCTCTGATTGATTGATGCTCATTTTAGATTTTGAGTCGAGTTTAGGTTCATACGAGCATCTCCAAGAGACTCTTTATATCTTTCCTAATTTATAGGAATAGAGATTTTGGTGATCCAGCATACGCTATATGATTATATATATGTCTGTTCAGATGTTATTTAGCTTTTTAATTTCTTTGGAAACACTGAAATAACATCTTGCCGGCAATGAATATGAAGATAACTCTCCCCTGCAACTTATATTTACTGAAGATTTACTAATTACGTGATGGCTTGGAAATTCTTGCCAAATAACTGATCCAGCTTTGGCATTTTTTGCTACCCTGAGAGAAGACCAAGATTTTTTTATTTAAATTATGCTGCCCTGAAAGTTGTAGGTTGTTTTTGTGCTTTCTGGAGGAGAAAAGATAGCTACAATGCAAGTTCTTGGCATTTTCCATATAGGGAAATAAGCGAGCAGTCAAAACCATATGTCATTTCTTAAATTAGATGTCTGCAGCAGGCTATGGTGGCGTCAGTATTAGCTCTACAGAGTTGAGTAAGTCTTAGCTTCACATTGATGCAACCTACATGTTACTGGATGGAATTATGATATATTGGATCACAGCCAGTTTAGGGGCATTGGAGAAGGCATGAAGTTTTTCTCTGTACAAGCCATTAATTATGAAATATTCAAATGACCTAAACAACCTTCTCAGTTTGTGCTGGCACTTCCGGAATTATACACCCTTTCATCTAAATTTATGATGACTTTTCTAAATTTGAAGATGGAAGAACATTTTGCAGCTTCTGAAAAATTGAATATGGGAGAAGATTTTGCAGCTTCTGAAAATTTCAGTGAGCCAAGGGTGTAGTTTAGCCCATTTGGACTCGGGGGTTTTGTGTGTTTGTGATTTTCACATCTAACCTACTGTAGAACCTTTTTTCAGGTTTCTGAAGAACAGCCCAGAGGGTAAGGTGCATGTGTATAACGGTGGTGATAGCAAATGGATTGCTAATTCTGATGTGATCACCCAAGTCATTGAGTAGAAGTACCCAACTCCATCTTTGATCACCCCTCCAGAATATGCATCAGTGTAGTAAGATGTCTTGCTCATATCCATCTTACTTGGGAAGTAGCTAGGCTGTGTATAAATTCCTAGGGAATTTAAAATATTTTAATGTGAAATCTTCATGTTCCAAGCGGGACCTAAGTTCAACCGGTGCTTGTTTCTGAAGATCCTTGCTATATATTTAGCCCTGTAATTTTTTTTTTGTTAAAAGCTTGAGGGCTTTTTTTTTAAAAGCTTGAGTACTTAGTAAGATTGACATTCAACTCTGAGGTGCCTTGTGTTCATATAGTTGTTGGTTCATAGTTCAAACGTCTGATGTATCACAATTCTAACAGCATTTTTGGTTAGAACCTTGTATTTGTAATTTTCATAGGAGATACCTCCTAAAGGAAAAAGGAAGTAATGCATTTCTCAGGCATATACAGATCATAAGTTTAAGTGGGAAGCAGCTGCACAATCTGTCATGCAATTGATTTTTAACCTGCAAAATACTTGTAAATTGCAAGATTTCCATCTTCTTTATTAGGACTATTTTTAAAGACTGCTATTTTGCTGTCAACTTTATTAGGACTGTTTTTAAAGACTGCTATTTTACTGTCAATATACAGGCAATTCTCAGAATGTCAACATTCAGCATCACAAGGACTTGTAAACCAAATCATAGCACGGGCAATATAATATTCCTTAAATTAGATGGCTCCAGCAGGCTATGGTTTTGCTCTCTCAGGTTTCATCAATTCCTCAGTTCTAACTCTGATACATGCACTTGGCTGTCTCTTGCAGGTGTGACTTCCCTGCAGACGCTTCAGAGCCCCGACAACTCGGTCTAGCAAGATTTCTACACAAATCAAATCACAGATTTTCTCACCCTCAAAGCAGCAACTGTCTGAATGAAGATCCCCGCCTTCCATTTGCATATGCAGCATCGAGCATTTTTTTGTAACAGATAAGGAAACACAACGGATAGTTTTGTTTTTCACTGTTGTGTAATCATGAGATATCTTCATGTGAACATCAGTCATCCACAGATCATGAGGATGCCAAGAATCTGCTACTATTACTTATTATAGTGCCGAGTGCAAAGTATACTGGATGATTACCTGATCGTTTATTTTATCACAAGGAGCATTTTTTTCTTAGTGCAATTTTTAATAAGAATTAATCCTTATATGGAAGTATCTTTTCTCAATACACCATATCAACAACTAAAAATTGCACGGTTTCACATCACATTGGAATTGGAACTCACTGAATTACAGGACCAATACTCCTATGACCACAAGCACTTGGGAGTCATTGCAAGGGGGCTTGATTTGTTAGCAAACCATAAAACAAACTTTGGCCAGACTTCTCGGAGCAGCTTCCACTCCTCTCTCTGTTCGGTTGTTTTCATGTGCATGCTGAAATAAAGCCGTGGCGTTAGCACGGGCACTATACTAGTGTATAATAAGAATTCTGCAAGCGCACAGATAATATACCATTGTAGTACATCACTCGGAAGTATTCCAGGTATCGTTATTTATATTTTTATCTCATGGTAGGACTGGCAAAGGGAAATTATTGATAACTTATACTTATGATGGAGAAACCAACCATCCACTCTGAGCAGGGGTAAATCAAGAGATAGGATATAATGAATGATGAATGATAAATGAACACTAAGAGTACTCCTTATGATAGCAATAGCAAGACTAAGTAGATACAATAGAGAAACTAATTCCTAAGTTGATCTTAATTACAAGTCAAAGCATCATTGATTAGTGCAATTATAGTTAATAATCATGGCTAAGAATTAACTTCATATCTACATATAAGAGACATTACCAAGGAAGATCAAGAACAGAGCCTGACTTCCTCCGCAACTAGGTCTTACTTGGCCTATATTCGGGGAGTGTACTACAAAGGACTCAACGAGAATGTCACACTCGCGATCTACCACATGGCCTGGAATATAGGGTGCATCCGCAGGTAAACAACGTATAAACACCACACTTACATAATGTCGACCACTCACCCTGTGTACTTTAGAGCGAGCGCTTTGCGAACTTATGCATAAACATAATGATAATCTAGCTATACTAAGCATATAATCAAAGTAAACGATGAACATAATAACTAAGAACATGAATAATATTAAGAACAATGTCATAGCAAATGTAGCAAACATATGAATAATGAATGATACAAGAGAGGATACGAAGGCTTTACCAAGCCAAGCTCTTGACAAGACCAGGAATCCAAGCAGATGGCTTGCCTCTCTTTAGATCTAACTTAGCTAACTATGCCTATGAATATTTGTGGAGCTTCTGAGGTTCTTCTTCTTGATGATGATCGCTCTTGATGATGTAGGAGGATTGATGCCTCATGGGGGTATGGGTGTCCTTATATAGGGGGAACAAGGGGTCCTATGGGCCCATGAATCCATGGCATCATCAAATCTGTGCCCTCGAATCGAACCGATCTTGAGCAATGGTGTAAGATTGATCCTTAGAGGCGGTGGAGAACTGACGTTGAAGCGAAGGCTGATAGGTGGGGCCCATAGGCTAGTCGTCCTACAGGAGGGGCTGGCTAGCCCCACCCTATCACGTCTCGGGCTAGGTCATGCCTTCTAGAGTGTTCTGGAGTCTTCCTAAGTCGGTTTCGTCGCGGATAAATGTGATTTAATCTGACGATTGGGTCCACATTGCTCATTTTCTGAATAAATCCTGCTGAAAACATAGATTCACCAAAACTCATGGAATTTATCAGTTTAAACCCCTAAACCTATCTTGGTGATTATATTCATGCATTTATATAAGTTATATTGATGGTTTATGATGAGTGTTAACTGCCGTCAACAACCACTGAAACAACAAATAAAAGAAAACAAATCCTCAAACCTTATCCTTATTCCCATCCCATCCCACGCACCACCGTCACACTAGGCCCATCCCTAGCCGGTCGGGCGCCTCCACACCGGTTGGTCACCCGACGCCTCCATGCCGAGGGTCACCCGCCCTGGTGCCTCCACACTGTGACCACCCGCATTCTAGAGAGTTACTGCTCCCACCCTCAGATCTGGATGCATAGTGGTGGCATATAGTAGGTTGCCAGTGTGGTGGATTGCCTATTCCTTGAGTCCCTTGTTACCAGCTATGGAGGATCCAACTTCCCTAGCCTCCTTAGCGAGATCCCTAGCTTCCTAGTCATCCAAATAAATAGTCAGCTAGATCCCTCACTTCCTAGCCATCAAAATAAATAGGAAAAATAAAAGGGAAAAATAATAACTAGCAATATAACTATGCACACTTGCTTCTCGCATTTCCTAGAAATGATGTTGGTTTTCTTTATATCCACTACAGACTAGCATTTGATGTTCCCATGTCTTTGTGAACCTTTTCATGTCAATCAAGTGGACAACCTTTGTTTGTGGTGCATAGCATTGGCCTATGCATAAGTATCTGTGGATGCCAAACAATGTATACACTAAAGAAGTGCCAAACTAAAGTTGGAAGTGCTGCCTATTCTATAATATGTAGTTATCTTTTGTCCCATCGTTGTTTTTTTAATAAAAATCAGTTTCTACTATTGAGTGCCCTTTTTCAATCATCACATGAATCATAGTGCCTATTTTCACAGTGTGGTTGTGTCAGGGTTATGATACCCCGGGTATCTCAAGGCACCAATTAGTTAGCCACCAGGATGGCCCACATTACGCTAGACTGTATAAGCCCGAACGACCGAGGCCCAGCTAAGCCATGTGGGCCGGGCCAAATACTAAGGGCGGGGTCTGCCACGATCCCTTCTCTCTGCTTTAGCCGCACACTACGCGTCAGATCACGACCTCTCATCGTCCTGACCCCTACGAGGAATGGGGAGAGAGCGAGCTCACCAAGCGCGCCTGCTTTGATAGGAGCAGGCACACTGCACCGACCCTACAAGGACCGAGGGGACAGTAGTCACCTTGGCCCGGTCAGACGCCATCCCTGTGCCATGCAGTGCAGACAAGACAACACCGCCAAGCGGTGACGGCCAGTATGGAGACCCACCGTCCAAATACGGCTCGACGAGACATATGTACGATTCCACCCACCATGGGATGAGATCCACGATGGTGGCCTTGACTCAGAGGTTACCCAAGCCAACAAGGACCATGACCCCAGAGCCCAGGATCATGGCCACCAACTCCATCAACAATGTAACAACCCAGGTTTTCGTGCAACCAAAAATACGAGCTTTTTAAATTTTTTCTTACAAATGTGTGAAGCATGTAGCTTCTAGGTCAAACCTGAGTCTAACCCACTAACAAGCCATTGCACCCATTTAGATTGTTTGTAGAAGTGTGTCGGCGCTCTCGAGTTTGGTTTGTGTTTGAGTTTGTTTGGAGTTTGGACTGCACAAATCCATAGTAGGAATCCCTTCTCAAATTCCCCCTTTGAATTCGTCTCAAATCTCCTTTGAATTCCCTCTCGAATTCCTTTTGATTCCATCTAAAAATCCTTTAGTCATAATTGGGAAATCCTCTTCTTTACTCTTGGGCCAAGCCCTCCTTTCTCCCTACCCACGGCCCACTCCCCCTCTCTCTTTCCTTCTCACCCGCTGGCCCACCCGGCCTCTTCCTCCACGCTCTAGCCCAAGCCGCCACCAGGCCTGCCTGCCCCGCGCTCCCTCCCTTGGCCCAACTTGCCTCTCCGCCTCGCTCGACCCACATGGCCTGCGCGAGCGCGCAACCTAGCTTAGCGCCGCGGCCCCCGCAGGACCTCCAGTGCATCCGTCTGGCCCCCGCAGGCCCATGCGCGCAAGGCCGCTAGCCGAGGCTCCGCCTTCGTAGGCCCGAGCCACGCCCCCAAACCGTAGGTGCAACCCACGCCAGCTGCTGCCGCTCACATGTGACTACGTGCACCAGAGCCATGACCCCGTGCCTTTGTCGTACGGCCCGCACGATGGGCACCACGCGTCCTGGGGCACGGAAGTCGAGGCTCATCACCATCCAACAGTGCCCTGTCCCCCTCCCACCCTAGTCTACCGCGCTATTTAAGCAGCAGTCGACCGCCTACCTCGAGCTCTCTCCAGGCTACCGTCATTCCTCCCCTGCACATCGCTCCCTTCTTCTTCCACCTCCAGCCGCCGCCGGCACCTCGCCACGCCACGGCACCAGCTCCATGCCCTGCCTTTGCGCGGCAGCCGTACCACCGCAACACCATGCATCGCCTCCACCCTCCGCTCACCACGCGAACAAACCCGAGCTTGGCCGGCCAAGGCCGCACCCTGCCATGCCGTGGTCTGGCCATGGTCGAAGCCGCGCTAGCCAGGGGTTGCCTCGACATCACGCTGTCACCGCAATCTGACCCCCTTCTACTCCTCATCGCCCTGCAGCACCTCCCTACCGCACCCTGCTTGTCCACCATGCTGAGCCTCCATAGCTCACCTCTGCGTCCTCACCACGCCTTCTGCCTCCGCCTCGCCATTCTCCTTTGCTGAACATCTTTTTGTCCTCGGCACCACCTCGCCATCACTAGGAAGCCAACACTAGAGCCATGCCACCACGAAGTCGTGCGAAGCCACGCCAAACCCTTCCCTGGCCTGAACCTACTTTGCCTCAACCTCCTCATCCACGACGTCGAGCCGCCACCACCTCACCGGAGCCCCTCCACGCCGGTGAGCCCCAAGGCCCAAGCCTTTGCCTCTCCTATCCCTGTCGCTGCTCCTGACCATCTTCCTCCCGGTGCTGCTATGCTCCCCGATGACCATCGCCAAGTGCTGCCCTTCTCTACCTCGCTGGAGACGGCGACCGCCGCTGGAGGCCAAACCCGTAGTGCCCCTCTACTTTGGGCGCCCACCAGGAGCAGCAGCTGCCAAGACACCGACGCCTAGGAGCACCTCCTTGTCATTGGCCCAAGCCCATCACCACTGTGCCCTCCTCCACTATCGCCGATAATCCACCAGCAGCCAAGCCCTTCCCCTTTTCACCTTTCCATCGCCATTCTTGCTGAGCCCGACCTTCGTGCCGCTGTTTCCACCATCGCAGGGAAGCTGACGACCCTGCTGCGCCATCCAACGGGGCTGGACATGATGACTACCTCGCTAGCCTCCTTCCTTGCTGTCGGAGCCACGTCCAGCCACCTCTAGTGGGCCACAGCCTGTCGGAGCACGCTGCAGCAACCCTTCACTATCAAGGTCGAGCTTTTGAACTCCATCGATGCCATCCTCGACGTCGACAAGACCCTTGTTTTTCATTTCTTTGCTCTTTCATACTTGATACATGATCTATGCATGGTATCTATCCTATGCCTATGCCGTGCCTTTGTGCTGGTCTATCTCTTGTGCCTTGGATATGTGCTACTCCGTCTGTCGTTGTTGTTGCATTGTGGTTCCTTTGTGTGTTGTTTGTGGGTCGTCTAGGGACCGTGCCTTCGAGCTGGTCGAGGGATCTTACTTTGTTCAATTGTTTCGGTCATGGGTTCGTCCCACCATGGCCGTAACACCGAGCATAACTCCTTCCCTCGCTTTATAGTTGACTTTGTAGTACTACGATCGCTAGCTCCTATTCACATCCCTCGGACATGGCCATTGTGGACTTGATGTTGATATCGACATGGTTCTTACCTACACATTACGAGGCCTATGTGACCTAGTCTAGTGGGATACGAATTAGGAGACAACCTTCATAGAACCGTCGAAAGCCAACTCATTTAGGTGAAGCTCATGGCCACGAGTTGCCTCGCCATGACCATCGGCTTTACCTCTTTTGCCCGCTTGTTTATCCTAACCACCTCGTATGCTTGTACCACTTTGACCATAGCGTTCCTTCAGATCTAGTGGTGACAACTGCATCGCTACGGCCTTATGCCAATTTAGTTGCATGGTTGTGGTGCCCTATGAGTGGGTTCAGATCATGGGGTCGTGTCTCCTTTCTTCCAACCTTCGTCCATTCCATGATGAGTTGGTCGAAGGAGTGCGGATTCCATTCTTCTCTCCTCTCTTGTTCTCAATCCTCGTCGATCCAGTAAGATGTGGATTGAGCCCTTCGCTTGTTTGGTGTTTATTGCTCTCTTGATTCCATTCCTTTGATTCTCGTTATTTGCTATGGCGAGTGGATCGAAGGAAGCTGAATCTTGTGTCCCCCTCTTTTGGTTCTATCGTGCTTAAGCCCCTGTATACTTGTACCTATTTAGACCATAGCATTTCTTTGGTTCTTGTGGTGACAACTGCATCACTAAGAACCCTTGGGATGTCTTAGTGCATTTAGTGCACCTAGGTCATGGTACCCTACAAGTAGTTTGGGCACTCGTGTTGTCTTGTGTGTCGCACCTTTCGATGCCCCGTCTCTTGCCATGGCATGCGGATTGGAAGAAGTAGACGCCTCCCTTCTTTTCTCTCCCTCGTTCTACCCTCTCTTGATTCTTGTCAATTATAATGGCGTATGGATTAAGAGAGACCGGAATTGCTTCCTTTCCCCCATAGCCACTCTTTTCGATTCCTGTCAATCTCCATGATGCCCAGATCAGAAGACCGCGAGCCGTGGTGTTCGCTTAAGATGAGCTAGATTCTATGCCATTTTTATTGAAGCCGTACAGGTCGACACGATCAACCCGGGAAGTACTGGCTAGGCTAAGACTTAAGATTGTGCCTAGCAAACAACCACTTCTGTTTCTTTTGGCCCAGGGATCGAACATCCGCCAAGAGGGCTAAGTCATTTTTCCCTTGGTGTTCTTTTGGTGTAGTTGTTCTTTCGTGTCTTGTTGTCTTTTTAGAGTATTGATTGTTTATTGCCTTGTTTGTCACTCTATCGAGGTAGTTACATCGAGGATAGCGTTGATTGGACCAGAACCTATTAGAGGAAGGAAAAGCGAATGACAACAGGACCTTGAGGAGAACAACTACGAGTACATTGAGGATCTCTGAGATGACCTGTCACAGAACCGACCGTTTTATAAGAGCACAAGTACAAAAAACAATCGCCGAAACGATCAAATTCTCGCACTTGAGCCCATATAAACCCGGTAGTCAACTGAAACCTCGAAGGATTTCAAACCAACTTGCATACAACCAAGATCATAGTAATTTAACATAACATATCATACGTTACAACATTTCATAGATGGTTTGCAAATAGATTACATCACCTCAGAGTCATCGTTATTACAAAACAAGTGTTGTAAAGTATGTGGAAGCAAATAGTTTAACTTACACACCTGAGTTCAAATACAAATACTGGTTTGCTGATCACAACCCGCAAAAGCATTCGGATAAGAGAAACAGAGATCATGCCCATGATCTAGTCTTCGTCACCCGTCGGGTGGAGACAATACTTACAGAAGCCCTGATATAGAAGGTCATCTGCAACAAGAGGGAATAAACCCTGAGTACGAGAATGTACTCAGCTAGACTTTCCCGTCGGAAACCAAAACAAATGACACCAAGGATCATGCATAGCTTAATTTAGTGGATCTGGCTGACACTTTCTTTTTGCGGAAAAGCATAAGTAATAATGATCAACTCTTAACCTGAGCTAGCAGTGACTTTTAGCCATTAACCTGTCATCTATATTAGCACCTGTACTAAGCAATCATTTGATTAAGATGCAAACATTAATGGTGGTGGCGGCGGATGTGACAAATGTGGCCGCTACCTTGGTTTTGTGGCTCAACGGCGAGGTGGACGAGCAAAAGGGGACTACGGTGGCGCTTCAGCGGTGGCAAAGGGGTGAAGAGGTGTGAGCTTGCACTGGATATGGTGATGGCGGAGGGCTGAGCTACTGCTTCGGTGCTGTGGGCGAGCGGAGGAGGCGAAGGAGAAGCAAAACGGAAATGGGCGCAGGTGGGGCTCTCGGTCGCGTGCAGGGGCTTCAATTGCCATGCTCAGGCCCATCGTGGCCTGCGCGGTCAGATGGCCGGTGACGCATGGCGCCACGCGGCGTTCACGCTCTGTTGCCGGTCGGCACTGTAGACGTCGATTCAGGGTTCAAATCCGAGTCTGACAGCAATACTAGACAACATTATATCTCCTAATCCGTTGCTCATTAGCGAATACAGTCTGCATGAAAGTTGTAGCTCTTACTCCCATCTTCAACTTCTATTAAAGGACCAAGGACTAATTCTCAACAGATACAGAGTAAAATCACGCCAAAGTTGAGTTCATGAAACTGAAACTCAGTTTTCACACTTAGAAAATTTCTAAGTGTTGAATCAAACCCCAATTCTGACTTGTGGGACCTTTTGAGCATGTTGTGCACATTTTCATGAGATGGTCATAAAATAACTTTTGTTCCTTATAAAATTTGCTACAACTTTACTTTAGGTTGCTCAGACATGCAAACACTCTAAGTTGTACTTTTTAAACAGTTAAACAAAAGAGTTCTGGGGTCAATACAAGTCAAACCATTACTTGAAATCATAATTAGGCAACATGGTCAACATGAACATTGTTCCTAATGACAGTGTAAGTGTAGCTAAGTTGTTTAAGAGGATAATTAGCCACACCAAAATGACCACACAAAATCAAGCATCACATGTATTGAAACAAGGAAAACAAGTGAAATGTTACCTTTGTTTCAAAGTCATGTTTCACATGTTTCATGATTTTGTTGCATAGTACTAACTAACCATGTTTCACTAAAGTGAGTTGCACATGTTGCACTTGAGTGTTGCACACTATTCATTTCAATAAACAAACACACATGAAATATAACAATATGTTGCAATGTTTCGAAACATGTTTCATGCAATATAAGCTCATGAATGGGTGAATGATGCTCATGTTCATGAAATGCAAGTGCAATGTGGAAGCCAAACACCTGGGGTGTTACAGCCCTCCCCCCTTATAAAAATCTTGTCCCGAGATTTGACAAGCGTACCATTGTTGATAGAATTCCTTATAACCGTCCCTCAAATAATCTTCTCAGATTTGATTCACTCGTTCAGTTTGCCCATTGGTTTGCGGATGATAGGCAGAACTTCTTACTAACTTAGTTCCTAATAATCCGTGTAAGTGCTCCCAAAAGCGAGCAGTGAACTGTGGTCCTCTATCCGAGACAATAGTATGAGGTATCCCATGAAGTCAGACTATCTGATTAATGTACAACTCCGCATAGTCAATTGGATAGAAATCTATGCGGACAGGAATGAAGTGTGCAGACTTAGTCAGACGGTCTACAATCACCCAAATAGAGTTAAAATTCCTCTGAGTAGTAGGGAGCCCAATGATAAAATCCATACTTATCTCCTCCCATTTCCAACCTAGAATAGAGAGTGGCTGAAGCAATCCAGCTTTCATGTGCACAACTTTGACTCGACAACAAGTGTCACACCTAGCCACATAAGCGGCTATCTCCTTCTTCATCTTGGTCCACCAAAAGCGAGGCTTCAAATCATGATACATTTTGTTACTACTAGGATGAATAGATAATTTTGAGGAATGGGCTTCGGATATGATTTGATTTCTAAGCTCTCTATCCTTTGGAACCACCAACCTATCCTTGAACCATAACACATCATTCTCATCTAACCAAAAATGTTTAGTTTCTTGCTCTTTCATCTTACGCTTGATGTGGAACACACCTGAATCTATCTTCTGTAGCTCGATAATTCGACTCTATAGAGTACAACTGACAGTGATGTTGTGAAGGATTATAGGATGTAGGAGTTTTGACAAATGGAAGTCACTTTCAATCAAAGAGTGGCAATGAGATTTCCTGCTTAAGGCATCTGCAACGATGTTTGCCTTGCCAGGATGATAGTGCACTTGGAGGTTATAATCCTTGATCAACTCGAGCCATCTTCTCTGATGCATATTCAACTCCGGTTGAGTGAAGATGTACTTAAGACTTTTATGATCAGTGTAGATATTGCACACATTACCGAGCAAATAATGTCTCCAGGCCTTCAAAGCATGAACAACTGCAGCGAGTTCTAAGTCATGCATTGGATAGTTCACCTCATGCTTCCGAAGTTGGCGAGAGGTATAAGCAATGACTCTACCCCCTTGCATAAGAACACCTCCTAAACCTGTACCTAGGGATGAAAACGGTATGGATATTTTCCGACCGTATTCAAAACCAAATCCGTTTAGAGGGGTTGAGATCTGTCCATATCTGAGTCCGGATATCCAACATCCGATACCGTATCCGTATCTGAATATTCAAATCGCATATTTATGATGTCGATATCCAATCGTATCCTATCCGACATAGTTGACACTATTCATATTCGAATCCGAATCCAGACAGAAATATGAAAACAAATGTAATATCAGTGATATCCGTCTGTATCCGATCTGTTTTCATCCCTACCTATACCCGATGCATCGCATAACACATCAAAAGGTTTCTCGATATCCGGTTGTGCCAAAACCAGAGCCAAAGTAAGAAGGGTTCGCTGGGTGTGAAAAGCCACATCACACTCGAAAGTCCAGACAAACTTCATGTCTTTTTGCAGCAACCGAGTCATAGGCTTGGCTATTTTAGAGAAATCCGGAATGAAGCGACGATAATAGCCAGCCAATCCTAGAAAACTCCGAACCTTGTGCACCGAGATTGGAGCCTTCTAGTCCAACACTTCTTGCACTTTGGTGGGATCCACCATAATTCCACCATTGGACAACATGTGTCCAAGAAAAGGTACCTCACAAAGCTAGAATTCACACTTGCTGAACTTCGCATAAAGCTTGTGCTCCCTCAATCTAGTGAGAACCACTCGCAAATGTTCAACATGATCTTCTTCATTCTCAGAATAGACCAAGATATCATCTATAAATACCACTACAAATTTGTCCAACTCGGGCATAAACACCGAATTCATCAAATACATGAAGTGTGCGGGGGCATTGGTCAATCCAAAAGACATAACAAGATACTTGTACAGACCGTATCTTGTAGAGAATGCAGTTTTTGGAATATCCTTAGGCTGAATTTTGATTTGATGATAACCAGATCTCAAATCAATCTTGGAAAAGACTTTTGCTTTAGACAACTGATCAAATAAGATATCTATGCGTGGCAGAGGGTACTTATTCTTGATTGTGACTGCATTCAAAGGCCTATAATCTACACACATGCATAGGGATTGATCCTTCTTCTTCACAAAGATAGCTGGGCACCCCCACGGAGATGAACTAGGACGGATAAGGCCTTTCTTTAGAAGTTCATTCAACTAGGTCTTAAGTTCGGCTAGTTCGTTGGGAGGCATTCTATAAGGCCTTCTAGAGATGGGCGCTGTACCAGGTAGCAACTCTATCTTGAACTCCACGTCCCGATCCGGGGGCAATCCGGGCAAATCATCGGGAAAAACATCTAGAAAATCACACACGACAGGGATGTCTGCCATAACCTTTGCTTGTACCGCATTAGCCACACAAGAAAGATTGATGTCTCTAGGTAGCTGTATTAGAAAACCTTCCTGATTACAAGGATCTCTGAGCATGACTACTCTAGTCGATGTATCAATAAGCACTCCATGACTGCTCATCTAGTTCATTCCCAATATCACGTCGATACCCAGCCCCGGTAAAACTACCAGATCAACCTGATAACTTCGCCCCCTCTATTTCAAATTACACATCCCCAACTACAAGCTTGGTTGGGATAGTACCACTGGCAGCCCTAATACAATAACCCTCACCCTCAACAGTGTATGTTTTCTGCATAAACTTGGATGCAAATGTGGGACTAATAAAAGAATGTGAAGCACCCAAATCAAATAGTACAACTGTAGGGTTTTGATCCACCAGAAACTTACCGGCCGTTATTACCTCTCCCGACGGAATATCAGTAATATTAGTGTGGTTCACCTGCTCCTGATGACCACCTTGGTAGCTATTCTTCTTAGGGTAAGGGCACTCCCTTGCCTAGTGGCTGGTCTTGTTGCAGTTCCAGCATGGCATGTTGCTTGGAGGAGCCTTAGAACTGCCTTGGCTGGTAGTGCCCTTGGGAAGAGCAACTGTAAAGGCCTTGCAAAATCTAGTCCTGCCTAGATTCTTCTTCTGCGGTGGGTGGAACTTAGCAGCTGATGCTGGAGGATGGAATAGAGCCCTTTGTGTGACTGGAGCCTTGGATTGTGAGGCACCCGCCTCATAGGCCCTCTTACGATTCTTCGAAGCAGCATATACAACATTGTTGTTCTCTTGCGATAAAGCATCACTTACAAACTCATTAAAATGAGCACACTTGCAATTTCCCATGGTCTTCATCAATTTGGGGCTAAGTCCCCGCTTGAAACTAGCAATCTTTTTGGCATCAGTGTCAACAAACTCTGTAGCATACCTTGCAAGGTTATTGAAAGCCTGCAGGTATTCATTCAAGCTCTTATTCCCCTAGGTCAGCTTCATGAACTCCGTATGCTCGATTGCCATGAGTCCAGGAGGAATATAATTTCCCCTAAAAGCAGACTTGAACTGATCCCAAGTGATTTGAGCATTAGCGGGCATAGTGGACCGATGATGACTCCACCAAATACCAGCTGGCCCATGCAATTGGTGAGATGCATACTCAGTCTTCAGCACCTCAGTCAAGCGAAGCAGACGGAACTTCTGCTCGAGAGTGTTCAACCACTCATCAGCTTGGAGGGGCTCTTCAGCCTCCTTGAAGATCGGTGGTTTAGTGTCAAGGAAATCTTTGAAGTCGCTATACTGATTTGGTTCTGGTCCTTGGCATGCACCACGACCATCATGATTTGCAATCGTGCGAAGAGCCTCAGCCATAGTGCGCTGTCCTTCCGCAAGAATTGCCATCAATTCCGTTGATGTGGGTGGTGGTGGCGGTGGAAGATCGTCATCATCACCAGCCACACCAGTGGAATGAGTGCGAGGCATCTGCAACAATGCGCAACCAGCAATTATTGGTGATGTCAGCACATTGGAGAGGAACAATGTAATTACACCAAACTGAATTTACTGGAGAGAATGAAAACTTCATACAATAAATAGAGGCAATAATTCATTCTCCAATCACCATATCATCAATTTGATTACTAGCGCCATACACAGTGCATTCCAACATGACAAGTTTTAAGCTTAACCAACAAGGTACGCATCCAGAAGGGAGCGGATTTAAGTACATTACATGCCAAGTTCGAATTAAAAGGTACATCCCACATCAGTCATAGTACTAAGTCCATTACACCAATGACTGCAAAAGCTTAAACTAGTGAGACTTGCTAACCAACTACTCATCGAAGTGATCGCTGTCCACATCGGAGACGCCTTGGACTTCTTTCGAATCTTTCTCTTCTTCTTCATTTGTAGGTTCAGCTGCATTGTCATCTATCTGCACGTCCTCTTCTTCTTCATCGGCCTCAATCACTTGAGGTCCACCCACATTAGGATACCTTGGTATGGGGTGAGGAATAGGAAATAGACGGTTGTTCAGTTGATGGTGTTCAACCTGAAGCTCTTCAAGCTGCTCTTGGAGCTCATGCTCCCTTTGAAAAGCATTGTGGTTAGCCATGATCTAGCCCTGACGTCTTTCTTCTGCCAACTCTAAGGCTGCATCTCTATGATGGGTCACACGATCCAACTCCTATGCTGCCTCATCTCTCTCTATAGTGAGGTTCATTAGCTGGTTATGAAGCTCGTCTCTCTCGCGTGCTGTTTGACCCCACTGTTGCAGGTGATAATTTGCAATACCTCAAATCTCATCTACTTCTTGCTGAGCTCTCCCACATGCATTCGCCCTATGGCGATACTTGCGGGCATGCAACCTAAACTTGTGCTGGGCTGCCATTGCCTTGCCAGCTTCTTCTAGCACACTCGAAAGGGTGTCCTGCCTGACTCGACAAAGCTTCAAGACGACCATCATAGCACTCATTCCAGCATTGTCGCTCTGAACACGTTCACCACGACCTCGAACCAAGGCCTGGCCAACTTCTTGAGTCCACTCAGCCTCAGTAGGAGCCACTCGGGGAATGGATGAAGCTGGTCCACCCACTAACTCATTCCTGAAGCTCTATGCTATATCCATAAGCACATCAAGGGCAGCAACTTGAGTGGCTTCCCATGGGCTTTGCCCATCAGTCTCAATGCTCCACCCATGCCACAACGGTCTCGTGGGGTTCTGTGGCACTATAAAGGTCACAACGTACCATGGTACATCTCCTAATGGCACCACCTGCCTCCACATGTAGCGGGGTGCCTCCGGGTACCCAACTGAACTGAGCACCCTCCAGAGCAAGGTGGGCGTACCGAACTGGTCCAAAAAGGTGCTGCTACCAGTAGGAAACACGAGCGCGGCCATCTGTATCAAAAAGGGATGCAACTCACGTGAGAGGATTATTTTGTTGAGAGATTGAACTTAATACTTGGGATAAGCAATTATAAGGGAGGGAGTAATGCAATATGAATGACATGAGTGAATATGATGCATGCTCGTTCCGTACGTCCTCACAAACCTAAGAAAATTTAAGTTTTAGCAGAATATATGGTGGCATACATATGTTCTCTCAATTAGCGGTAACTAGTCGATCTACACGGTGCGTTGTTAGCGTACCTGTAGAAAACTTCATTGCAGCCCAACCCAACAAGATATAATGCTAATAATGAAAGTAGTAACTAAGATACTCTCCATATATACATCCCCATATATATATATATACGTTGGTATCCAAACTACCCGACAGATGTACCCACAATTAAGTAACTTCATATATACAAGTATGCAACATGTAAATACTCCAGTAACCACAACTAAATCTCCCCTAGACCGATAGTTGGACGGTCATGCTCTCACAACTCACACTTACCTTAGCGTAGAGGCAATTGATCCATACATTACCATTCAAGCGAATGGCACCCATGCAATAGCACGCCGCATGGATGACAAAATAGAAATAATCAATTTCCCCCAAGTTAGTAATTATATAAGCCACCTAGAAGTCCTTAAGTGGGCTACAAGGGATGTGATCACCAGTACCCTATAAAATTTTTGATTTCTGAACACTTATATATAACTATAAGTTGGAAAACCATTTTCACAACAAAAGCTTTTGTTTTTAAATACCCGTATGACATGTTTAGTGTTGAATCTAGCTCTGATGCCAGCTGTCATAGAATCGACCAATTTATAAGAGCACAAGTACAAAAAACAATCACCGAAACGATCAAATTCTCGCACTTGAGCCCATATAAACCTGGTAGTCAACTGAAACCTCAAAGGATTTCAAACCAACTTGCATACAACCAAGATCACAGTAATTCAACATAACATATCATACGTTACAACATTTCACAGACGGTTTGCAAATAGATTACATCACCTTAGAGTCATCGTTATTACAAAACAAGTGTTGTAAAGTATGCGGAAGCAAATAGTTTAACTTACACACCCGAGTTCAAATACAAATACTAGTTTGCTGATCACAACCCGCAAAAGCATTCGGATAAGAGAAACAGAGATCATGCCCATGATCTAGTCTTCGTCACCCGCCGGGTGGAGACAATACTTACAGAAGCCCTGATATAGAAGGTTATCTGCAACAAGAGGGAATAAACCCTAAGTACGAGAATGTACTCAGCTAGACTTACCCATCGGAAACCAAAACAAATGACACCAAAGATCATGCATAGCTTAATTTAGTGGATCTGGCTAACACTTTCTTTTTGCGGAAAAGCATAAGTAATAATGATCAACTCTTAACCTGAGCTAGCAGTGACTTTTAGCCATTAACCTGTCATCTATATTAGCACTTGTACTAAGCAATCATTTGATTAAGATGCAAACATTAATAACCATAGCAGGTATAAATCGTGGCAACATTATCATCATCATCCATTTAACCATATCGTTGAATTAATTGAATCTACGTTGCCGCTGCTCAGTCAAGTTCTCACTATTCGGGAGAGATGATGATTCGAATCGATTCCTATCCAGCTGGAGGGGTATTCCTAAACACAAACCCTGCTTCCCCCGTCAGGGTCGCAAACAAGTCACCTTTGGCACAATTCAGGAGTCGCGAGTCCGAACAGATCGGCATTCTCAGAGAACCACTCTGCCAAGGTTGCTCGGGACTCTAACCCGCCTTGGACTTATGCCAATGGCTCTCCGCACATCCCTACTACCTCCAGAATGCATGCCACTGCTCGCATTCCCGGCCTGAGTCGAGCTACTAGGCTTCATGATTGGAATGACTTATCCAGCCAGCTAAGTGTTAGGCTACGTTCAACATGACATGAGGACGTACAGCGTATCGGTCCTTAAACGACACAGACGGAGTCACTATGTCCAACCCTGCACAAGACTTCACCCGGTCTTAATTCATTATTAACATGGTTCTTTTCCACGATAGCAAATATAGCCAACCGTGATCCACCTCATCCTAAAGCTCGTAGGTGACAGAAAATCACCTGACTTGTACCGCACTAAGCATGGCTAAGCATTTAACCCGTTCCTGAACTTAAATAGGATTCTAGTGCGATATCTGGACAAGGATGGATATATAATGCAACAATTGGTTCCAACCAATTCCTATACTTAATGCATCATCAACGAATAAAAGATACTCAAGGTATTTATAAAAACATGGGAGACTTAATATGCTTCGGGGCTTGCCTTTCAGGAAAGAGGAAGGACGGTGGTCAGGGCACTCGGGCAACTCCTCCTCGGCGGCTGCTTCATCGATTTCCAGCACCTCGGGCTCCTCCTCCTGGCTCGCTCCCTCGAACTCTAGCAGCGTCACTCCCTCCGGCACACCTATTGCATGAATGTGCAAGATAAATATCATGGATGCACATGAACGAAGTTAGGGATGCTTGGGGAATGCACATGCTTACTGCAGTCCGTATTTTCCGACTTAGGCTCTATTCAAATCACTTTAACTTACCAAGTTTATACAATCTAATGTACAATTGCTCATCTTCAGTTAAGGACCTAGCACTTGCACCTAAGCATGTTCTCAAGTTAGGCTAGCACCTAACAATCAACAAGAACATTGCAATAAAGCATGCACACAAACATTCATATTTCAGCGAAACAGAGACTATATAGCGGTATGGTAAACTGACCATAACTGAAGATCTACAATTCCAAATGACATGCAACAAGACAATTTCGAAAGCTTATGAAATTACCTACAATTCAGTTTTAGACCTCAAGGCATGATTCCAACCTTTACCAGGTCGAATTTACAGAATTACATGATCAGGTCCAAACAAGACAGAGAACAAGCAACTCTGTGATCCAACTTTGAACGACTGTAACTCCTAAACTACTAGGCCAAATGCCACCAAATTTTGACAGGAGCTAGATACATAAGTTATCTACAACTTTTGTATTCACCACATTCCCAGCAAACCAAAATATCATGGGGAACAATTGTAAAGTCCCGAGAACTGTCCAGAAAGACATAATGCCAGGAAATATTTATTAACTTATGTTGCAAACAAATAATTGGACAAAACCAACTCTACTCACTTATCACACATGTCACAAGAACACCAGAAAGTAAAGTGTTCACCACCAATTCATTTCTTTTAATTCCTTTCTTAATTTTATTTAATTAATTAGGGGAAATGGTAAACATATATGAAAACTACACCATTTAATCTACAAAAATTACAGTAGGTACCACATGATCCAAGTAGACTACTATAAAAATTTCATATCATTTTAGCAAGTATAACAGCCTATACAAAAATGACAAGGCATAAAGGCTTAAAATGACATAATTAGGAAACCCTAGTGAAAAGTGTCAAGCAATAGATTTTATATTTTTCTAGCATCCTTAAAGTACTAGGGCATTCACCACAAAATTTCATGGTCATTGGATTCATAGATAAATTACAAAAATTCACACAAGGATCATTCAATGATAAAAGGAAAATATATAACTCAAAAACCATGCATGCAATGACTCTCAAATTTTTACCAGAGCTTCTACTCATCAAGAATAGCTCACCAACAAAATTTCATAATTTTTTGGAGCATAGGAACTCAAGATATAATTTAAACAAATTTGCATGCATTTAAAAATAGATTTCAAGTTTCAAATTAATTCATCCAAAACTTCCACTACAAGTGTTCATGTTATATTTTTCCTAAATACTACACTTCACTATGATCCTAACAAAATTGGAACCACCTAATTTGGATCTACAAAACTCTAGATATAGATTTTACAAAATAGCATCAAAATCAGAACAAATGAACTAGCTTTCTATAGCATAGTGACTGACAGCATGGACCCGCATGTCAGTAGGCCCCGCCTGTCATCGACACAAAACAGGGGACGATGCTTGCGACGACACGGAAATGGCGTAGCTCGCCGATGGCGGCGTCTCCGGCGACGAGGAGGGTACCTCCGTGTTCGCCATGATCTCCCGCATTGATTGACCTACACAACCTAAGCTCTAACGGACTCTAGGTAAGGCGACCATGGCGCACGGTGGCTTGGCAGAGCTCTGGTGGCAGTGTGCTAGTGACGACGAGCCTCCATTGTCTATTCTGAGCTCGGTACGAGCTTCATGAGATCACAACGGAGCTAGCTAGGAAAGAAAAGGAGGATGA